>NC_041390.1:288698648-288746717 GCF_002162155.2 Triticum dicoccoides
TTCCTTCTCTCCTACTCCAACTAGGGAAAGGGGGGAATCCTACTCCCGGTGGGAGTAGGACTCTCCCTAGGGTGCGCCATAGAGAGGGCCGGCCCTTCCCTCCTCCACTCCTTTATATACGGGGGAGGGGGCACCCCATGGACACACAAGTTGATCTCTTAGCCGTGTGCGGTGCCTGCCTCCACAAATTTCCACCTCAGTCATATCGTTGTAGAGCTTAGGTAGAGCCTTGCGTTGGTAACTTCATCATCACCGTCATCACGCCATCGTGCTGATGAAGCTCTCCCTCGACACTCAGCTGGATCTAGAGTTCGTGGGACATCACCGAGCTGAACGTGTGCAGATCACGGAGGTGTCATACCTTCGGTGCTAGGATCGGTCGGGTCGTGAAGACGTACGACTACATCAACCACGTTGTCATAACGCTTCCGCTTACGGTCTACGAGAGTACGTAGACAACACACTCCCCTCTCGTTGCTATGCATCACCTAGATGGATCTTGTGTGTGCGTAGGAATTTTTTTGAAATTACTGCGTTCCCCAACAGTGGCATCAGAGCCAGGTCTATGCGTAGATGTTATATGCACGAGTAGAACACAAAGGAGTTGTGGGCATGGGTATATACATATTGCTTGCCGTCACTAGTTGATTCTTGATTCAGCGGTATTGCTGGATGAAGCGGCTCAGACCGACATTACGCGTACGCTTACGTGAGACTGGTTCTACCGACGTGCTTCGCACATAGGTGGCTAGTGGGTGTCAGTTTCTCAAACTTTAGTTGAATTGGATTCAATGAACAGGGTTCTTTCTAAAGATCAAAAAGCAATCACTATACCGCATTGTGGTTTTTTGTGCGTAGGTAAGAACGGTTCTTGCTCAGCCCGTAGCAGCCACGTAAAACTTGCAACAACAAAGTAGAGTGCGTCTAACTTGTTTTTGCAGGGCATGTTGTGATGTGATATGGTCAAGACATGATGCTAAATTTTATTCTATGAGATGATCATGTTTTGTAACAGAGCTATCGGCAACTGGCAGGAGCCATATGGTTTTTGCTTTATTGTATGAAATGCATTCGCCATGTAATTGCTTTACTTTATCACTAAGCGGTAGCGATAGTCGTAGAAGCAATAGTTGGCGAGACGACAACGATGCTTCAATGGAGATCAAGGTGTCAAGCCGGTGACGATGGTGATCATGACGGTGCTTTGGAGATGGAGATCAAAGGCACAAGATGAGGATGGCCATACCATATCACTTATATTGATTGCATGTGATGTTTATCCGTTATGCATCTTATTTTTCTTAGTTCAGTGGTAGCATTATAAGATAATCTCTCACTAAATTTCAAGGTACAAGTGTTCTCCCTGAGTATGCATCGTTGCTACAGTTCGTCATGCTGAGACACCACGTGATGATCGGGTGTGATAAGCTCTACATTCACATACAACAGGTGCAAGCCAGTTTTGCACTTGAAGAATACTCGGGTTAAACTTGATGAGCCTAGCATATGCAGATATGGCCTCGGAACACTGAGACCGAAAGGTCGAGCATGAATCATATGTAGATATGATCAACATAGTGATGTTCACCATTGAAAACTACTCCATCTCACGTGATGATCGGACATGGTTTAGTTGATATGGATCACGCGATCACTTAGATGATTAGAGGGATGTCTATCTAAGTGGGAGTTCTTAAGTAATATGATTAATTAAACTTTAATTTATCATGAACTTAGTACCTGATAGTATTTTGCATGTCTATGTTCTTGTAGATAGATGGCCCGTGCTGTTGTTCCGTTGAATTTTAATGCGTTCCTAGAGAAAGCGAAGTTGAAGATGATGGTAGAAACTACACGGACTGGGTCCATAACTTGAGGCTTATCCTCATTGATGCACAGAAGAATTACGTCCTGGAAGCACCGCTAGGTGACAAACCCGCTGCAGGAGCAACGCCAGATGTTATGAACGTCTAGCAAAGCAAAGCTGATGACTACTCGATAGTTCAGTGTGCCATGCTTTACGGCTTAGAATTGGGACTTCAACGACATTTTGAACGTCGTGGAGCATATGAGATGTTCTAGGAGTTGAAGTTAATATTTCAAGCAAATGCCAGGATTGAGAGATATGAAGTCTCCAATAAGTTCTATAGCTGCAAAATGGAGGAGAATAGTTCTGTCAGTGAACATATACTCACAATGTCTGGGTACCACAACCACTTGAGTCAGCTGGGAGTTAATCTTCCTGATGATAGTGTCATTGACAGAGTTCTTCAATCACTGCCACCAAGCTACAAGAGCTTCGTGATGAACTATAATATGCAAGGGATGGATAAGACAATTCCCGAGCTCTTCGCAATGCTAAAGGCCGCGGAGGTAGAAATCAAGAAGGAGCATCAAGTGTTGATGGTCAACAAGACCACCAGTTTCAAGAAAAAGGGTAAAGGGAAGAAGGGGAACTTCAAGAAGAACGGCAAGCAAGTTGTTGCTAAAGTGAAGAAGCCCAAGTCTAGACCTAAGCCTGAGATTGAGTGCTTCTACTGCAAAGGGACTGGTCACTGGAAGCGAAACTGTCCCAAGTATTTGGCGGAGAAGAAGGATGGCAAAGTGAAAGGTATATTTGATATACATGTTATTGATGTGTACCTTACTAATGCTCGCAGTAGCGCCTGGGTATTTGATACTGGTTCTGTTGCTAATATTTGCAACTCAAAATAGGGGCTACGGATTAAGCGAATATTGGCTAAGGACGAGGTGACGATGCGCGTGGGAAATGGTTCCAAAGTCGATGTGATCGCCATCGACACGCTACCTCTACATCCACCTTCGAGATTAGTTTTAGACCTAAATAATTGTTATTTGGTGCCAGCGTTGAGCATGAACATTATATCTAGATCTTGTTTGATGTGAGACGGTTATTCATTTAAATCAGAGAATAATGGTTGTTCTATTTATATGAATAATATCTTTTATGGTCATGCACCCTTGATGAGTGGTCTGTTTTTACTAAATCTTGATAGTAGTGATACACATGTTCATAGTATTGAAGCCAAAAGATATAAGTTTAATAATGATAGTGAACCTTATTTGTGGCACTGCCGTTTAGGTCATATTGGTGTAAAGCACATGAAGAAACTCCATGCTGATGGACTTTTGGAATCACTTGATTATGAATCTGATGTAGGGTAGAACCCTAATCGCCCGATCTTTCATGAAAGGAGCGGAATCCCGCGAAGAACACGAAGAACACAAAGGGGAAACACAAGAGGAACACTCAAACTAACAAGAACAAGTCACAAAAGTGCTAGATCCTCGGATACATAGAACGATACACGGTCCACTGCCAACTAGGGACGATACACGGTAACCAGTCTTCTCCGTGAGGAGGTCTTGATGTTCTTCCGTAAAGAGGGGTCTTGAATCTGCTTAGGGGGATCTTCTCCGTAGGAGGCTCGAATCTCCGAGGAGAAGGTAACCAAGTGGATGAGCAAAGCTCTCACACAAAATGAGCTGATCCTTTGCTAACCCTAGCTAGAAGGAATGGGTGGAGTATTTATAGTCTTAGTGAAAAAGAGGGGGGCAAAGGGGTACATGGGCTGCGGCCCAACACGAATCAGCACACAGGCGTCGGACGTCCGTGGGTCACCGGTCGTCCGGAGGCTCGCGAGGGTCCGGACGTCCGGTCGAAGTCGGACGTCCGTAATTTCGGCTCGGGTGTGCTTCAGTCGGACGTCCGGTCGGGGTCGGACGTCCGGGCATCGTCGGTCGTCTGGGGGGCTCCGGAAATTCGTAGACTTGGCTCGCGTGCGGGGGCGACGGTCTTCCGGAGAGGGCCGGACGTCCGAAGCCTGGAGTTCATCGGACGTCCAGTCCAGGCCGGTCGTCCGGAGCCTGTAGCTTCTCCTGCATCTCTTCTTCTTCTCCGTCTTCACATCCACCTTCCTCTTCTTCATATCCTTGCTCCTTAGCTTCTCCATGATACCTGAGTATGCACAATGTATGCATATGAGGTAGTAGCCATGTCTCATGTGCATCGAAGTGGAAATCTGAGAGGAGTGATGTCACCTCAGTTTCGAGAGCTCTTGCACGTGCTCGTGTCATGGGTCCAAGAGGTGTCGTAGGAGATGTAGTTGGGTCCATGGGGATGGCCTTGGGATGCTCCGCATCATCTCCCGTCCCTTGGGGAAGATCCGCCCTCGGATCAAATTCTTCATCACCATGTAAGGGAGAGAGATCTTTGACGTTGAAGATGTCGCTCATGTCGTACTTGTCGCGTGGGAGATCGATCTTGTAAGTGTTGTCATTGTATCATGCGAGCACCTTGAAAGGTCCATCCGCTCGTGGTCGAAGCTTGGACTTGCGTTCTTGTGGAAAGCAATCCTTGCGAAGGTGTAGCCACACGAGATCACCAATGTTGAATACCATATGGTGCTTGTTGACGTTGAGCTTGGTCGCCAAGCGTTGTACTTGGCGCTCGATGGTGTTTCTTGTATCTTCATGCACCTTCTTGAGATGTGTCGAGCGTGCACTTGCGTCCAAGTTGATGCTCTCTTGGAGTGGTAGAGGAAGAATGTCCAACGGTAACAATGGGTTGAATCCGTAGACGACCTCGAAAGGGGACTTGCCGGTTGTTGAGTGTCTGGCTCGGTTGTAGGCGAACTCGGCAATTGGTAGGCACTCCTCCCACTCCTTGATGTTCTTCTTGATGAGTACTCGAAGTAGAGCGGAGAGTGTGCGGTTGGTCACTACTGTTTGGCCGTCGGTTTGAGGGTGGTAAGCCGTGGAGAAGAGTACCTTGATTCCGAGCTTGGCGCATATGGTCTTCCAAAAGAAGCTTAGGAACTTGACGTCGTGGTCCGAGATGATCGTCTTTGGCACTCCATGTAGACACAATATTTCCCTACAAAAGAGATTAGCAGCATGTGAAGCATCGTCTATCTTGTTGCAAGGAATAAAATGTGCCATTTTTGAGAAACGGTCCACAACGACAAATACTGAATCTTTCCCATTTCGAGTCCTAGGCAAACCAAGTACAAAGTCCATGCTAATGTCTTCCCATGGTTGATATGGAATTGGTAGAGGCATATAAAGGCCATGAGATTGAGCTTTGGACTTAGCTTTGCGACATGTAGAGCATCGGTTGGTGAAGCGGTTGATGTCCCGAAACATCTTGGGCCAAAAGTAGTTCTTCGAGAGCGTAGCAAACGTCTTGTCGTGTCCGAAATGTCCCATTAAGCCTCCTCCATGAGATTCCTACAAAAGCAACAAACGAAGAGAAGACTCGGGGATGCAAACTTTGTTAGCTCTCATAAGATATCCATCTTTGATGTAATAGTGTTCCCAAGAAGTGTGCGACAAACACTTGGCATAAGGATTGGCAAAAGTTGCATCATGCTCATACAAGTCTTTGATATGCTCGAAGCCAATGACATCCAATTCAAGTTGAGTCACAAGCATGCATATGAGAGAAAGGGTGTTCGCTACAATGTTTTCCTTTCCGTTGATGTACTTGATGACATAAGGAAAAGACTCAATAAATTCACTCCATTTAGCATGACGCTTGTTCAACTTGCTTTGACCCTTAAGATACTTGAGAGTCTCATGATCGGTATGAATGATAAACTCATGGGGACGAAGGTAATGTTCCCATTCATGCAAAACGCTCACTAAAGCATATAGCTCTTTGTCATAGATGGGGTAATTGAGTTGCGCTCCGGAAAGTTTCTCACTAAAGTAAGCTATGGGGCGCTTCTCTTGCGTTAACACACCTCCTATGACATTACCACTAGCATCGCAATGAATCTCAAAAGGCTTGTCAAAGTTGGGTAAAGCAAGCACAGGAGCATGAGTAAGCAAATTCTTAAGCTCATTGAATGCGGTATCTTGGGATGGTCCCCAAACAAAAGGCGCATTCTTCTTTCTCAAAGCATGCAAAGGCGAAGCAATGGTGCTAAAATCCTTCATAAAGCGATGATAGAAACCCGCAAGGCCAAGAAAGCTATGCACTTGTTGCAAATTGGTTGGTTGTGGCCAAGTCTTAATAGCATTGATCTTTGATAGAGGCAAAGGTGTCCCGTCTTTCGATGAGATGGTGGCTATTGTTTTGGAGGAAGTCGACTTTGACGATCCGACTACGAACGTGTGAGGACGTCGCGCCTTAGCAATGGCTAAACCAACTCCGAGAGGTTATTGACCACGCCGGAGCACGATCAACCTGACCACGAAGGTCTATTTCCTGCAGGCAAACGAAGAACAAGCTAGAAACTAAGATTGCAATCTGGATATTGCGAATATAAGAGGAAAGCTTTATTGATCAAAGGTGGGGTTCTATGACGTCTTGGTCTGGTCGTTGGACACAAACGAAGTACGCGAAGTTGCAGCTATGGTGATCTTTTAATCTAAACAAAACCCAAAGTCTAAACGACGCCCTAAGGGCTGTATATATGGAGGAAGAGGGGGGAATTTCGTGCCCCTTGTAGGAGGGGTCCGAAATCAACCCTAACTCTAGTTTCCCCACACATACGGACTCTAAAAACATCCTATACTTAAGTATTTCGAAAATACATGGGCCTGGCCCAATAATAAGGTGACGCAGCACCTAGAATAGCCTCCGTACGAAATTTATGAAGTGGCATCTTGTATATTTCGTCCAAGGCTTCATGCACTCCTTATGGTGGCTTCAAAGTCCTGAAATCATCACTTGTAACTCCGTTCTTGATCCCCTTGCGCATGCCATCATATCCATGCTTGGTCTTGCTCTAGTGTTCATCCCTCTTATCCGTGCCAGACCCTTCATTTCTAAGCAAAACAAATGTATCCAATTTAGGCAGTATCATATTCTCATGAACATTAGAACTGTTACCAAGAAACGAAAGTACCTGATAATTCAATTGGCGTGCGCGAGCTCTAGTAATTGGTCCAGTATGTATAGCAGCAGGGGTTGTGGGTGTAACAATGGTATTGATGTCCATGCTGCCTAAATTGGATACATTTGTTTTGCTTACAAATGAAGGGCCTAGCTTGGACAAGAAAGATAAACCTTTGTGGTAGTTTACTTTGATGACATATCGATTTATAGCAAATCTTTGGAGGAACATTTGGAACATTTACGTGCTATTTTTATTGCTCTGCGTGATGCACGTTTGTTTGGTAACCTTGGAAAGTGCACCTTTTTCACTGACCGAGTATCTTTTCTTGGCTATGTTGTTACTCCACAGGGAGTTGAAGTTGATAAAGCCAAGACTGAAGCTATTGAGAGTTGGCCGCGGCCCAAAACGGTCACACAAGTGAGGAGTTTCCTTGGCCTCGCTGGTTTCTATAGGCGTTTTATGAGAGATTTCAGCACCATCGCTGCACCTCTCAACGAGCTTACAAAGAAGGATTTGCCTTTTGTTTGGGGTACCGCACAGGAAGAAGCCTTCACGGTATTGAAAGATAAGTTGACGCATGCTCCTTTACTCCAACTTCCTGATTTTAATAAGACTTTCGAGCTTGAATGTGATGCTAGTGGAATTGGATTAGGAGGTGTGTTATTACAAGATGGCAAACATGTTGCATACTTTTCTGAAAAATTGAGTGGGCCTAGTCTAAACTATTCTACTTATGATAAAGAATTATATGCTCTTGTTCGGACCTTAGAAACATGGCAACATTATTTATGGCCCAAGGAATTTGTTATACATTCTGATCATGAATCTTTGAAACACATCAAAAGTCAAGCAAAAACTGAATCATCGACATGCTAAATGGGTTGAATTCATTGAGACTTTCCCTTATGTCATTAAACACAAGAAGGGTAAAGAAAATGTTATTGCTGATGCATTGTCTCGTTGTTATACTATGCTTTCACAACTTGACTTTAAAATATTTGTATTGGACACCATCAAAGATCAATATGTGCATGATGCTGAATTTAAAGATGTATTGCAGAATTATAAGGAGGGGAAAACTTGGAACAAGTTCGCCCTTAACGATGGATTTGTGTTTCGTGCTAACAAGCTATGCATTCCAGCTAGCTCCGTTCGTCTTTCGTTGTTGCAGGAGGCGCATGGAGGAGGATTAATGGGACACTTTGGCGTCAAGAAGACGGAGGATATACTTGCTACACATTTCTTTTGGCCAAAGATGAGACGGGATGTTGAGCGTTTTGTTGCTCGCTGCACTACATGTCAAAAAGCTAAGTCACGACTCAATCCTCATGATTTATATATGCATTTGCCTGTACCTAGTGTTCCTTGGGAGGATATATCTATGGACTTTGTTTTAGTTTACCTCGAACAAAGAAGGGGAGAGATAGCATATTTGTTGTCGTGGATAGGTTCTCGAAAATGGCACACTTTATACCATGTCATAAAAGCGATGATGTTGTTAATGTTGCTGATTTGTTCTTTCGTGAAATTATTCGCTTGCATGGTGTGCCAAATACTATTATTTCAGATCGTGATACTAAATTTCTTAGCCACTTTTGGAGATGTTTATGGGCTAAGGTGGGGACTAAACTGCTTTTTAGTACTACTTGTCACCCCCAAACTCATGGACAAACTGAAGTAGTCAATAAAACATTGTCTACTATGCTTAGGGCTGTTTTGAAGAATAATAAGAAAATGTGGGAAGAATGCTTGCCTCATATTGTATTTGCTTATAATTGTTCATTGCATTCTACTACTAAGATGTGCCCTTTTGAAATTGTGTATGGTTTCCTACCTCGTGCACCTATTGATTTGTTGCCTCTTCCATCTTCGGAGAAGGTTAATTTTGATGCGAAAGAACGTGCTGAATTGATTTTAAAAATGCATGAGTTAACTAAGGAAAACATTGAGCGTATGAATGTTAAAAATAAACTTGCTCGAGATAAGGGTAGAAAACATGTTGTGTTTGCACCTGGAGATCTTGTTTGGTTACATTTGCGTAAGGATAGATTTCCTAATTTGTGCAAATCAAAGCTAATGCCACGTGTTGATGGTCCTTTTAAGGTGTTAGAGAAAATAAATGATAATGCATATAAACTTGAGCTGCCTGCAGATTTTGGGGTTAGTCCCACTTTTAACATTGCAGATTTGAAGCCTTATTTGGGTGAGGACGATGAACTTTCGTCGAGGACGACTTCATTTCAAGAAGGGGAGGATGATGAGGACATCAATACCATTGTTACACCCACAGCCCCTGCTGCTATACATATTGGACCAATTACTAGAGCTCGCGCACACCAATTGAATTATCAGGTACTTTTGTGTCTTGGTGACGATTCTAATGTTCATGAGAATATGATGCTGCCTAAATTGGATACATTTGTTTTGCTTACAAATGAAGGGTCTAGCTTGGACAAGAAAGATGAACCTTGGAGCAAGTTCAAGCATGGAGATGATGGCAGGCGCAAGGGGATCAAGAACGGAGTTACAAGTGATGATTTAAGGACTTTGAAGCCACCATAAGGAGTGCATGGAGCCTTGGGCGAAATATACAAGATGCCACTTCACAAATTTCGTCCAGAGGCTATTCTAGGTGCTGTGTCACCTTATTATTGGGCCAGGCCCATGTATTTTCGAAATACTTAAGTATAGGGTTTTTTAGAGTCTGTTTGTGTGGAGAAACAAGAGTTAGGGTTGGTTTCGTACCCCTCCTCCAAGGGCCACGAAATTCCCCCTCTTCCTCCATATATACAGCCCTTAGGGTGTCATTTAGACTTTGGGTTTTGTTTAGATTAAAAGTTCGCCATAGATGCAACTTTGTGTACTTCGTTTGTGTCCAGCGACCAGACCAAGACGTCACAGAACCCCACCTTGATCAATAAAGTTTTCATCTTATATTCGCAATATCCAGATTGCAATCTTAGTTTCTTACTTGTTCTTCGTTTGCTCGCAGGAAACAGGCCCTCGTGGTCAGGTTGATCGTGCTCCGGCGTGGTCAATAACCCCTCGGAGTTGGTTTAGCGATTGGTAAGGCGCGACGTCCTCGCACGTTCGTAGTCGGATTGTCAAAGTCGACTTCCTCTAAAACGGTAGCCACCATCTCATCAAAAGACGGGACACCTTTGCCTCTATCACCATACAAGGTTGTAAATGATAAATAGCTAACTGCATTTTATTCCTCTCAGGGGACTGAACGCGCAGAGAAGAAAAAAGGCAGAGAGTGTGTATTTCATAGATCATGCATTAGCAAATGGCACAACATTAGATGGAAGGACCTATAGGACTGGGCCATTAACACGGTCGTCTGTCTCTTTGAAAACATGTCCCATGCAGAATCATTTCTCTGGCCATATCATGAACGGTAAAAACAAGCACGCATACACTGACTGTCTTTCAGATTTCGACATAATTCGTAAGCTCATGGCTTTCTTAATATGTAGCGATCACTTGATATTGGTATTCATTGTTCCAAACAAGAACACAGTTTACTACATGGATTTTCTCAGAGAGTTGACAAACGCTCAGGATCTGACGTATCTTCAGCAATTCATGGATAGGTATTGAATTCTATGATGTTGAAATTAATTTTCATTCATATATGGTTCAATAATTGATATTGTCAAAATTCATCTTCATTTGCAGTGTGCTCGCATTGTGGAAAACTAAACCAGGGAACCTGTTCAAGAGGGAATTACCTCTGCAGCACGAGATCGTTTCTTCGGTAACACACCAAAATCTGTTATTTTCGGAAAATTTATCCAATAGTCTGCAGATACCTTTTCTTACGCTAGTCAAATGTTCAAGATTCTAAATAAATCTCTTTATATTTTTGTCCAAACAAAAATAATACATCTAACACCGGTTAGGTTGTTCCTAACAGGAGAAATACATGACTAATTCTGTACAAAAAAATTAGTGTGCTCAGCAACAAGCAGGGACCAACCTTTGTGGATACTATGTTTGCAAACACACGATCTCCATTTGCAAATCTGCTGATACTTGTGACGATCCTCGCGAATTAGTACCAGTAAGTCTATCTTAATTAATATCTTCTACTCCACTCATATGGCACATTCTAATCTTAAAAATACTGCAGCTCATCTTAGAACCGAGGACCCCTGAACCGCTCCCGGCTGGTGAATTGTTGTTGGTTCAGAAATTTATTAGCGACTTCTTCCTGAATCACTACATCAATCCCACTGGTGATAATGAAGATTTCAGCATGTGTTCTCCTGAAAATTGAGTAAGAGTTAGCCGCTAAACATATATGCATGGTGAAGGAAATATGCCCTAGAGGCAATAATAAAGTTATTATTTATTTCCTTATAATCATGATAAATGTTTATTATTCATGCTAGAATTGTATTAACCCGAAACATAATACATGTGTGAATACATAGACAAACAAAGTGTCACTAGTATGCCTCTACTTGACTAGCTCGTTAATCAAAGATGGTTATGTTTCATAACCATGAACAATGAGTTGTTATTTGATTAACGAGATCACATCATTAAGAGAATGATCTGATTGACATGACCCATTCCATTAGCTTAGCACCCGATCATTTAGTATGTTGCTATTGCTTTCTTCATGACTTATACATGTTCCTATAACTATGAGATTATGCAACTCCCGTTTACCGGAGGAACACTTTGGGTACTACCAAACGTCACAACGTAACTGGGTGATTATAAAGGAGTACTACAGGTGTCTCCAAAGGTACATGTTGGGTTGGCGTATTTCGAGATTAGGTTTTGTCACTCCGATTGTCGGAGAGGTATCTCTGGGCCCTCTCGGTAATACACATCACTTAAGCCTTGCAAGCATTGCAACTAAATGAGTTAGTTGCGGGATGATGTATTACAGAACGAGTAAAGAGACTTACCGGTAACGAGATTGAACTAGGTATTGGAACACCGATGATCGAATCTCGGGCAAGTAACATACCGATGACAAAGGGAACAACGTATGTTGTTATGCGGTCTGACCGATAAAGATCTTCGTAGAATATGTAGGAGACAATATGGGCATCTAGGTCCCGCTATTGGTTATTGACCGGAGACGAGTCTCGGCCATGTCTACATTGTTCTCGAACCCGTAGGGTCCGCACGCTTAAGGTTACGATGACAGTTATATTATGAGTTTATGCACTTTGATGTACCGAAGGTTGTTCGAAGTCCCGGATGTGATCACGGACATGACGAGGAGTCTCGAAATGGTCGAGACATAAAGATTGATATATTGGAAGCCTATATTTGGACATCGGAAGTGTTCCGGGTGAAATCGGGATTTTACCGGAGTACCGGGAGGTTACCGGAACCCCCCGGGAGCCATATGGGCCTTAATGGGCTTTAGTGGAAAGGAGAAAGGGGCAGCCCAAGGTGGCCGCGCACCTCCCCCCTTCCCCTAGTCCTATTAGGACTAGGAGAGGTGGCCGGCCCCCCTCTCCCTCTTTCCCCCTCGGGGAATCCTAGTCCAACTAGGATTGGGGGGGGGGGGGTCCTACTCCCGGGAGGAGTAGGACTCCTCCTGCGCCCTCCTCCTGGCTGGCGGCCCCCTCCCCCCTGGCTCCTTTATATACTGAGGCAGAGGCACCCCAGAAACACACAAGTTGATCCACGTGATCTATTCCTTAGCCGTGTGCGGTGCCCCCAGCCACCATAATCCTCGATAATACTTTAGCGGAGTTTAGGCGAAGCCCTGCTGCTGTGGTACATCAAGATCGTCACCACGCCGTCGTGCTGACGGAACTCTTCCCCGACACTTTGCTGGATCGGAGTCCGGGGATTGTCATCGAGCTGAACGTGTGCTCGAACTCGGAGGTGCCGTAGTTTCGGTGCTTGATCAGTCGGATCGTGAAGACGTACGACTACATCAACCAAATGCTTCCGTTGTGGATCTACTAGGTATGTAGATCACACTCTCCCCTCGTTGCTATGCATCACATGATCTTGTGTGTGCGTAGGAAATTTTTTGAAATTACTACGAAACCCAACAGTGGCATCCGAGCCTAGGTTATTTATGTTGATGTTATATGCACGAGTAGAACACAAGTGAGTTGTGGGCGATATAAGTCATACTGCCTACCAGCATGTCATACTTTGGTTCGGCGGCATTGTTGGACGAGACGACCCGGCCAACATTACGCGTACGCTTACGCGAGACCGGTTCCCCCGACGTGCTTTGCACATAGGTGGCTTGCGGGCGACTGTCTCTCCAACTTTAGTTGAACCAAGTATGGCTACGCCCGGTCCTTGCGAAGGTTAAAACGAAGTCTATTTGACAAACTATCGTTGTGGTTTTGATGCGTAGGTGAGATTGGTTCTTGCTTAAGCCCGTAGCAGCCACGTAAAACTTGCAACAACAAAGTAGAGGACGTCTAACTTGTTTTTGCAGGGCATGTTGTGATGTGATATGGTCAAGACATGATGCTGAATTTTATTGTATGAGATGATCATGTTTTGTAACCGAGTTATCGGCAACTGGCAGGAGCCTTATGGTTGTCGTTTTATTGTATGCAATGCAATCGCGATGTAATGCTTTACTTTTATCACTAAGCGGTAGCGATAGTCGTAGAAGCACAAGCTTGGCGAGACGACAACGATACTACGATGGAGATCAAGGTGTCACGCCGGTGACGATGGTGATCACGACGGTGCTTCGGAGATGGAGATCATAAGCACAAGATATGATGGCCATATCATATCACTTATATTGATTGCATGTGATGTTTATCTTTTTATGCATCTTATCTTGCTTTGATTGACAGTAGCATTATAAGATGATCTCTCACTAAATTATCAAGAAGTGTTCTCCCTGAGTATGCACCGTTGCGAAAGTTCTTCGTGCTGAGACACCACGTGATGATCGGGTGTGATAGGTTCTACGTTCAAATACAACGGGTGCAAAACAGTTGCACACGCGGAATACTCAGGTTATACTTGACGAGCCAAGCATATACAGATATGGCCTCGGAACACGGAGACCGAAAGGTCGAGCGTGAATCATATAGTAGATATGATCAACATAATGATGTTCACCATTGAAAACTACTCCATCTCACGTGATGATTGGTTATGGTTTAGTTGATTTGGATCACGTAATCACTTAGAAGATTAGAGGGATGTCTATCTAAGTGGGAGTTCTTTAATTAATTTGATTAACTCAACTTAAATTTATCATGAAACTTAGTACCTGATTAGTATCTTGCTTGTTTATGTTTGATTGTAGATAGATGGCTCGTGATGTTGTTCCGTTGAATTTTAATGTGTTCCTTGAGAAAGCAAAGTTGAAAGATGATGGTAGCAATTACACGGACTGGGTCCGTAACTTGAGGATTATCCTCATTGCTGCACAGAAGAATTACGTCCTGGAAGCACCGCTGGGTGCCAGGCCTGCTGCAGGAGCAACGCCAGATGTTATGAACGTCTGGCAGAGCAAAGCTGATGACTACTCGATAGTTCAGTGTGCCATGCTTTACGGCTTAGAATCGGGACTTCAACGACGTTTTGAATGTCATGGAGCATATGAGATGTTCCAGGAGTTGATGAGGACATCAATACAATTGTTACACCCACAGCCCCTGCTGCTATACATACTGGACCAATTACTAGAGCTCGTGCACGCCAACTAAATTACCAGGTACTTTCGTTTCTTGGTAATGATTCTAATGTTCATGAGAATATGATGCTGCCTAAATTGGATACATTTGTTTTGCTTACAAATGAAGGGCCTAGCTTGGAGAAGGATGAACATTGGAGCAAGAACAAGCATGGAGATGATGGCATGCGCAAGGGGAACAAGAACGGAGTTACAAGTGATGATTTCAGGACTTTGAAGCCACCATAATGGGTGCATGAAGCCTTGGACGAAATATACAAGATGCCACTTCATAAATTTCGTCCCGAGGCTATTTTAGGTGCTGCGTCACCTTATTATTGGGCCAGGCCCATGTAATTTCGAAATACATAAGTATAGGCTATTTTTAGAGTCCATATGTGTGGGGAAACAAGAGATAGGGTTGATTTCGGACTCCTCCACCAAGGGCCACGAAATTCCCCCCTCTTCCTCCATATATACAGCCCTTAGGGCATCGTTTAGACGGTGGGATTTGTTTAGTTAAAAGTTAGCCAACGCAACTTCGTGTACTTCGTTTGTGTCCAACGACCAGACCAAGACCGCTTACGGATCCCCACCATTATCAATACCTCATATATATTTGCAATATTCAGATTGCTTTATCATATTCTTGCTCGTTCTTCGATTGCTCGCAGGAATAGACCTTCGTGGTCAGGCTGACCGTGCTTCCGGCATCGTCAGTAACCTCAGAAGATTGGTTTAGCGATTGCTAAGGCGCAACGTCGTGCACGTTTGTAGTCGGATCGCCAAAGTCGTCTCCACCAAATCGATAGTTATCATCTCATCGAAAGATCGGGACACCCTTGCCTCTATCACCATTTGAGGGTAGATATGTTCCTGATATATATCTTACTTGGGAGTTAGAAACTGAACAACGATTTACATGTTCACAATATCCTGAGGAGAGACGAGTTGCTGCTGCTGTTTGTGCTTTCACTAGTTTTGCATGTGTATGGTGGTTTGAACATTGTAGATTATATCCTATTCCAACTACTTGGGCTGCTTTGAAAACTGCTATGCGTACGCGTTGGGTTCCACCATATTATCAACGTGAATTGCTTCAAAAATTGCAGCGTTTAAGACAAGGGAAAAATTCTGTAGAGGAATATTATCAGGAATTACAAACTGGCATGATTAGATGTGGTATTGTTGAGGAGAATGAAGCTATGCTTGCACGTTTTCTGGGTGGATTAAATAGAGAGATTCAGACCATTCTAGACTATAAGGAGTATACTACTATCACTCGTTTATTCCATCTTGCTTGTAAAGCTGAACGTGAAGTGCAGGATCGACAAGCATTGGGGCGAACTAACTTTTCTGCAGGCCGACCTTCATCATGGACACCACGTGCATCTTCTACTTCAACTGCACCAGCACCTCCATCCGGTGCCACCTCCAGCCGTGATACAAGAAAACAGGCACAACCACCATTATCTGCCAAGAGCGCACCTGCGGGGCCTGCACAGCGTTCTTCTTCTTCCATGGCATCAACAGGGCACACAAGTGATATTATTTGTCGTTGTTGTAAGGGAGGAGGTCATTATGCGAGAGAATGCAAATCTCCGCGTGTGATGATTGCTACCGCGGATGGTGGATATGAGTCCGCTAGTGACTATGATGAGGAGACTTTGGCTCTTATTACACGTGAAGAACATGGTGGAGTTGATTCTGATCATGAGACGCAATACATGGCTCCTGAAGACGCTGACAGGTATGAATGTTTAGTTGCTCAACGTGTTTTGAGTGTGCAGGTCACACAAGCTGAGCAAAATCAGAGGCACAATTTGTTCCATACCAAGGGAGTTGTGAAGGAACGTTCTGTGCGCGTCATCATAGACGGAGGGAGCTGCAACAACTTGGCTAGCATGGAGATGGTGGAGAAGCTTTCTCTCACCACAAGACCACATCCACATCCTTACTACATCCAATGGTTCAACAACAGCGGCAAGGTTAAGGTAACACGTACTGTTCGTGTGCATTTTAGTATCTCTACATATGCTGATTATGTTGATTGTGATGTGGTACCTATGCAAGCATGTTCCTTATTACTTGGTAGACCATGGCAATTTGATAAAAATTCTGTACACCATGGTAGAAACAATCACTATACTCTTGTTCATAAGGATAAAAATATTACTTTGCTTCCTATGACTCCTGATTCCATTTTGAAAGATGATATTAATAGAGCTAATAAAGCAAAACAGGAGACGAATAAGAGTGAAAATCAGATTGTGGCAAAAGAATTTGAGCAACAAATGACGCCTAATAATAAACCATCTAGTGTTGCTTCTAAAATTAAATTGAAAAGTGCATGTTTATTTGCCACCAAATCTGATATTGATGAGCTAGATTTTAGCAAATCTGTTTGCTATGCTTTTGTGTGCAAAGAGGCATTATTTTCATTCGAGGACGTGCCTTCCTCTTTGCCTCCTGCTGTCACTAACATTTTGCAGGAGTTCGCTGACGTCTTTCCACAAGACGTGCCACCGGGATTACCGCCTATTCGAGGGATTGAGCATCAAATTGACTTAATTCCCGGTGCTTCACTGCCAAACCGTGCACCATACCGTACCAATCCAGAGGAGACGAAGGAGATTATGCGTCAAGTACAAGAGCTTCTCGACAAAGGTTATATACGCGAATCCCTTAGTCCTTGTGCTGTTCCTATTATTCTAGTGCCGAAAAAGGATGGTACATCACGTATGTGTGTTGATTGTAGAGGCATTAATAATATTACTATTCGTTATCGTCATCCTATTCCTAGGCTAGATGATATGCTTGATGAATTGAGTGGCTCTACAATATTCTCCAAAGTTGATTTGCGTAGTGGATACCATCAAATTCGTATGAAATTGGGAGATGAATGGAAAACAGCATTCAAAACTAAGTTTGGGTTATATGAGTGGTTAGTCATGCCTTTTGGGTTAACTAATGCACCTAGTATGATGAGGACATCAATACAATTGTTACACCCACAGCCCCTGCTGCTATACATACTGGACCAATTACTAGAGCTCGTGCACGCCAACTAAATTACCAGGTACTTTCGTTTCTTGGTAATGATTCTAATGTTCATGAGAATATGATGCTGCCTAAATTGGATACATTTGTTTTGCTTACAAATGAAGGGCCTAGCTTGGAGAAGGATGAACATTGGAGCAAGAACAAGCATGGAGATGATGGCATGCGCAAGGGGAACAAGAACGGAGTTACAAGTGATGATTTCAGGACTTTGAAGCCACCATAATGGGTGCATGAAGCCTTGGACGAAATATACAAGATGCCACTTCATAAATTTCGTCCCGAGGCTATTTTAGGTGCTGCGTCACCTTATTATTGGGCCAGGCCCATGTAATTTCGAAATACATAAGTATAGGCTATTTTTAGAGTCCGTATGTGTGGGGAAACAAGAGATAGGGTTGATTTCGGACTCCTCCACCAAGGGCCACGAAATTCCCCCCTCTTCCTCCATATATACAGCCCTTAGGGCATCGTTTAGACTTTGGGTTTTGTTTAGATTAAAAGTTCGCCATCGCTGCAACTTCGCGTACTTCGTTTGTGTTCAACGACCAGACAAAGGCGTCACAGAACCCCACCTTGATCAATAAAGCTTTCATCTTATATTCGCAATATCCAGATTGCAATCTTAGTTTCTTGCTTGTTCTTCGTTTGCTCGCAGGAAACAGACCCTCGTGGTCAGGTTGATCGTGCTCCGGCGTGGTCAATAACCTCTCGGAGTTGGTTTAGCGATTGCTAAGGCGCGACGTCCTCGCACGTTCGTAGTCGGATCGTCAAAGTCGACTTCCACCAAAGTGAAATCCACCATCTCATCGAAAGACGGGACACCTTTGCCTCTATCATCCATATACATCTACGTCGTGCGTTTGACTCTCCCTGGTAATCGCTCTATCCAAGCTTTGAGAGTTTTTGACTACAACGGTTGCCGATCACCGCCTGCTGCTGGGTAAGAACTGGTAAGAATTTGAGATTTGCTTGACGGATTTGTGACACCCACCACCACCACTTGTTCGTAGTCTGTAGGATCATATTCTTGTGTGTTTCTATTGCTGCTAACCATGCCAGGATCACAAGCCGACGAGATTGACTGGGAGAATTTATCGAACAAGGAGCTTCATGATAAGTTTCAGCAAATGATGACTGAACAGGTGCAAGATGTGCTGAACAATTTTGAAGAGGCCATGGAGAAGATCACTGGCCTTGAGAAGACGTTCGAAACAAAGCTCGATAACAAGTTTAATGAATTGCTCGCGCGTCTTCCACCACCACCACCCGCTGCACCTAACGCACCTCTCCAACAACAATAACAACAACGACTACCTCCACGTCGTGAAGCAGACCTCCGCCGAGCAAGCCGTGTTCCTCTTGCGTTTGGCCAAACTGTTGGTGCTGCTGTTGATACTTCTGTGGCTCCTGCTGCTGATGCGGAGGAGGATGATTATGTGGGAGATTATGAGGATGAGGTTGATCAAAATCAACACTACGTGCAGCCACCTGTACCACCACCAGCAGGTCGACCTCAGGTATATATTCGTAATGGTAGGCCTGCACCACCACCTCAGGTACGAGATGATGTCCATATTCCTAAACTGAAATTGAATATTCCACCATTTGAGGGTAGATTATATCCTATTCCAACTACTTGGGCTGCTTTGAAAACTGCTATGCGTACGCGTTGGGTTCCACCATATTATCAACGTGAATTGCTTCAAAAATTGCAGCGTTTAAGACAAGGGAAAAATTCTGTAGAAGAATATTATCAGGAATTACAAACTGGCATGATTAGATGTGGTATTGTTGAGGAGAATGAAGCTATGCTTGCACGTTTTCTGGGTGGATTAAATAGAGAGATTCAGACCATTCTAGACTATAAGGAGTATACTAATATCACTCGTTTATTCCATCTTGCTTGTAAAGCTGAACGTGAAGTGCAGGATCGACAAGCATTGGGGCGAACTAACTTTTCTGCAGGCCGACCTTCATCATGAACACCACGTGCATCTTCTACTTCAACTGCACCAGCACCTCCATCCGGTGCCACCTCCAGCCGTGATACAAGAAAACAGGCACAACCACCATTATCTGCCAAGAGCGCACCTGCAGGGCCTGCACAGCGTTCTTCTTCTTCCATGGCATCAACAGGGCACACAAGTGATATTATTTGTCGTCGTTGTAAGGGAGGAGGTCATTATGCGAGAGAATGCAAATCTCCGCGTGTGATGATTGCTACCGCGGATGGTGGATATGAGTCCGCTAGTGACTATGATGAGGAGACTTTGGCTCTTATTACACGTGAAGAACATGGTGGAGATGATTCTGATCATGAGACGCAATACATGGCTCCTGAAGACGCTGACAGGTATGAATGTTTAGTTGCTCAACGTGTTTTGAGTGTGCAGGTCACACAAGCTGAGCAAAATCAGAGGCACAATTTGTTCCATACCAAGGGAGTTGTGAAGGAACGTTCTGTGCGCGTCATGATAGACGGAGGGAGCTGCAACAACTTGGCTAGCATGGAGATGGTGGAGAAACTTTCTCTCACCACAAGACCACATCCACATCCTTACTACATCCAATGGTTCAACAACAGCGGCAAGGTTAAGGTAACACGTACTGTTCGTGTGCATTTTAGTATCTCTACATATGCTGATTATGTTGATTGTGATGTGGTACCTATGCAAGCATGTTCCTTATTACTTGGTAGACCATGGCAATTTGATAAAAATTCTGTACACCATGGTAGAAACAATCACTATACTCTTGTTCATAAGGATAAAAATATTACTTTGCTTCCTATGACTCCTGATTCCATTTTGAAAGATGATATTAATAGAGCTAATAAAGCAAAACAGGAGACGAATAAGAGTGAAAATCAGATTGTGGCAAAAGAATTTGAGCAACAAATGAAGCCTAATAATAAACCATCTAGTGTTGCTTCTGAAATTAAATTGAAAAGTGCATGTTTATTTGCCACCAAATCTGATATTAATAAGACTTTTGAGCTTGAATGTGATGCTAGTGGAATTGGATTAGGAGGTGTGTTATTACAAGATGGCAAACCTGTTGCATACTTTTCGAAAAAATTGAGTGGGCCTAGTCTGAATTATTCTACTTATGATAAAGAATTATATGCTCTTGTTCGGACTTTAGAAACATGGCAACATTATTTATGGCCCAAAGAATTTGTTATACATTCTGATCATGAATCTTTGAAACATATTAAAAGTCAAGCTAAACTGAATCGTAGACATGCTAAATGGGTTGAATTCATTGAGACTTTCCCTTATGTCATTAAACACAAGAAGGGAAAAGAAAATGTTATTGCTGATGCATTGTCTCGTCGCTATACTATGCTTTCACAACTTGACTTCAAAATATTTGGTTTGGAGACCATCAAAGATCAATATGTGCATGATGCTGATTTTAAAGATGTAATGCAGAATTGTAAAGAAGGAAGAATGTGGAACAAGTTTGTCGTTAACGATGGATTTGTGTTTCGTGCTAACAAGCTATGCATTCCAGCTAGCTCCGTTCGTCTTTTGTTGTTGCAAGAAGCGCATGGAGGAGGATTAATGGGACATTTTGGCGTGAAGAAGACGGAGGACGTACTTGCTACACATTTCTTTTGGCCAAAGATGAGACGGGATGTTGAGCGTTTTATTGCTCGATGCACTACATGTCAAAAAGCTAAGTCACGACTCAATCCTCATGGTTTATATATGCCTTTGCCTGTACCTAGTGTTCCTTGGGAGGATATATCTATGGACTTTGTTTTAGGTTTACCTCGAACAAAGAAGGGGAGGGATAGCATATTTGTTGTCGTGGATAGATTCTCGAAAATGGCCCACTTTATACCATGTCATAAAAGCGATGATGCTGTTAATGTTGCTGATTTGTTCTTTCGTGAAATTATTCGCTTGCATGGTGTGCCAAATACTATTGTTTCAGATCGTGATACTAAATTTCTTAGCCACTTTTGGAGATGTTTATGGGCTAAGTTGGGGACTAAACTGCTTTTTAGTACTACTTGTCACCCCCAAACTGATGGACAAACTGAAGTAGTCAATAGAACGTTGTCTACTATGCTTAGGGCTGTTTTGAAGAATAATAAGAAAATGTGGGAGGAATGCTTGCCTCATATTGAATTTGCTTATAATCGTTCATTGCATTCTACTACTAAGATGTGCCCTTTTGAAGTTGTGTATGATTTCCTACCTCGTGCACCTATTGATTTGTTGCCTCTTCCATCGTCGGAGAAGGTTAATTTTGATGCTAAACAACGTGCTGAATTGATTTTAAAAATGCATGAGTTAACTAAGGAAAACATTGAGCGTATGAATGCTAAATATAAACTTGCTGGAGATAAGGGTAGAAAACATGTTGTGTTTGCACCTGGAGATCTTGTTTGGTTACATTTGCGTAAGGATAGATTTCCTGATTTGCGCAAATCAAAGCTAATGCCACGTGCTGATGGTCCCTTTAAGGTGTTAGAGAAAATAAATGATAATGCATATAAACTTGAGCTGCCTGCAGATTTAGGGGTTAGTCCCACTTTTAACATTGCAGATTTGAAGCCTTATTTGGGTGAGGAAGATGAACTTCCGTCGAGGACGACTTCATTTCAAGAAGGGGAGGATGATGAGGACATCAATACAATTGTTACACCCATAGCCCCTGCTGCTATACATACTGGACCAATTACTAGAGCTCGTGCACGCCAACTAAATTACCAGGTACTTTCGTTTCTTGGTAATGATTCTAATGTTCATGAGAATATGATGCTGCCTAAATTGGATACATTTGTTTTGCTTACAAATGAAGGGCCTAGCTTGGAGAAGGATGAACATTGGAGCAAGAACAAGCATGGAGATGATGGCATGCGCAAGGGGAACAAGAACGGAGTTACAAGTGATGATTTCAGGACTTTGAAGCCACCATAATGGGTGCATGAAGCCTTGGACGAAATATACAAGATGCCACTTCATAAATTTCGTCCCGAGGCTATTTTAGGTGCTGCATCACCTTATTATTGGGCCAGGCCCATGTAATTTCGAAATACATAAGTATAGGCTATTTTTAGAGTCCGTATGTGTGGGAAAACAAGAGATAGGGTTGATTTCGGACTCCTCCACCAAGGGCCACGAAATTCCCCCCCTCTTCCTCCATATATACAGCCCTTAGGGCATCGTTTAGACTTTGGGTTTTGTTTAGATTAAAAGTTCGCCATAGCTGCAACTTCGCGTACTTCGTTTGTGTTCAACGACCAGACAAAGGCGTCACAGAACCCCACCTTGATCAATAAAGCTTTCATCTTATATTCGCAATATCCAGATTGCAATCTTAGTTTCTTGCTTGTTCTTCGTTTGCTCGCAGGAAACAGACCCTCGTGGTCAGGTTGATCGTGCTCCGGCGTGGTCAATAACCTCTCGGAGTTGGTTTAGCGATTGCTAAGGCGCGACGTCCTCGCACGTTCGTAGTCGGATCGTCAAAGTCGACTTCCACCAAAGCGAAATCCACCATCTCATCGAAAGACGGGACACCTTTGCCTCTATCAGGAGTTGAAGTTAATATTTCAACCAAATGCCCGGATTGAGAGTTATGAAGTCTCCAATAAGTTATATAGCTGCAAGATGGAGGAGAACAGTTCTGTCAGTGAGCATATACTCAAAATGTCTGGGTATAATAATCACTTGATTCAATTGGGAGTTAATCTTCCAGATGATTGCGTCATTGACAGAATTCTTCAATCACTACCACCAAGCTACAAGAGCTTCATGATGAACTATAATATGCAAGGGATGAACAAGACTATTCCCGAGCTCTTCGCAATGCTGAAAGCTGTGGAGGTAGAAATCAAGAAGGAGCATCAAGTGTTGATGGTCAACAAGACCACTAGTTTCAAGAAAAAGGGCAAAGGGAAGAAGAAGGGGAACTTCAAAAAGAACGGCAAGCAAGTTGCTACTCAAGAGAAGAAACCGAAACCTGGACCTAAGCCTGAAACTGAGTGCTTCTATTGCAAGCAGACTGGTCATTGGAAGCGGAACTGCCCCAAGTATTTGGCGGATAAGAAGGATGGCAAGGTGAACAAAGGTATATGTGATATGCATGTTATTGATGTGTACCTTACTAATGCTCGCAGTAGCACCTGGGTATTTGATACTGGTTCTGTTGCTAATATTTGCAACTCGAAACAGGGACTACGGATCAAGCAAAGATTGGTTAAGGACGAGGTGACGATGCGCGTGGGAAACGGTTCCAAAGTCGATGTGATCGCAGTCGGCACGCTACCTCTACATCTACCTTCAGGATTAGTATTAGACCTAAATAATTGTTATTTGGTGCCAGCGTTAAGCATGAACATTATATCTGGATCTTGTTTGATGCGAGACGGTTATTCATTAAAATCAGAGAATAATGGTTTTTCTATTTATATGAGTAATATCTTTTATGGTCATGCACCCTTGAAGAGTGGTCTATTGTTGTTGAATCTCGATAGTAGTAACACACATATTCATAATGTTGAAGCCAAAGGATGCAGAGTTGATAATGAAAGTGCAACTTATTTGTGGCACTGCTGTTTAGGTCATATCGGTGTAAAGCGCATGAAGAAACTCCATTCTGATGGACTTTTGGAACCACTTGATTATGAATCACTTGGTACTTGCGAACCGTGCCTCATGGGCAAGATGACCAAAACACCGTTCTCCGGTACTATGGAGAGAGCAACAGATTTGTTGGAAATCATACATACAGATGTATGTGGTCCGATGAATATTGAGGCTCGTGGTGGATATCGTTATTTTCTCACCTTCACAGATGATTTAAGAAGATATGGGTATATCTACTTAATGAAACATAAGTCTGAAACATTTGAAAAGTTCAAGGAATTTCAGAGTGAAGTTGAAAATCATCGTAACAAGAAAATAAAGTTTCTATGATCTGATCGTGGAGGAGAATATTTGAGTTACGAGTTTGGTGTACATTTGAAAAATTGTGGAATAGTTTCGCAACTCACGCCACCCGGAACACCTCAGCGTAATGGTGTGTCCGAACGTCGTAATCGTACTTTACTAGATATGGTGCGATCTATGATGTCTCTTACTGATTTACCGCTATCATTTTGGGGATACGCTCTAGAGACGGCCGCATTCACGTTAAATAGGGCACCATCAAAATCCGTTGAGACGACGCCTTATGAACTGTGGTTTGGCAAGAAACCAAAGTTGTCGTTTCTGAAAGTTTGGGGCTGCGATGCTTATGTGAAAAAGCTTCAACCTGATAAGCTCGAACCCAAATCGGAGAAATGTGTCTTCATAGGATATCCAAAGGAAACTATCGGATACACCTTCTATCACAGATCCGAAGGCAAGACTTTTGTTGCTAAATTCGGAAACTTTCTGGAGAAGGAGTTTCTCTCGAAAGAAGTGAGTGGGAGGAAAGTAGAACTTGACGAGGTAACTGTACCTGCTCCCTTATTGGAAAGTAGTACATCACAGAAAACTGTTTCTATGACACCTACACTAGTTAGTGAGGAAGCTAATGATAATGATCATGAAACTTCAGAACAAGATACTACTGAACCTCGTAGATCAACCAGAGCAAGATCCGCACCAGAGTGGTACGGTAATCCCGTTCTGGAAGTCATGCTACTAGATCATGATGAACCTACGAACTATGAAGAAGCGATGGTGAGCCCAGATTCCGCAAAGTGGCTTGAAGCCATGAAATCTGAGATGGGATCCATGTATGAGAACAAAGTGTGGACTTTGGTTGACTTGCCCGATGATCGGCAAGCAATTGAGAATAAATGGATCTTCAAGAAGAAGACTGACGCTGACGGTAATATCACTGTCTACAAAGCTCAACTTGTCGCGAAAGGTTTTCGGCAAGTTCAAGGGATTGACTACGATGAGACCTTCTCACCCGTAGTGATGCTTAAGTCTGTCCGAATCATGTTAGCAATTGCCGCATTTTATGATTATGAAATTTGGCAGATGGATGTCAAAACTGCATTCCTGAATGGATTTCTAGAAGAAGAGTTGTATATGATGCAACCAGAAGGTTTTGTCGATCCAAAGGGAGCTAACAAAGTGTGCAAGCTCCATCGATCCATTTATGGACTGGTGCAAGCCTCTCAGAGTTGGAATAAACGTTTTGATAGTGTGATCAAAGCATATGGTTTTATACAGACTTTTGGAGAAGGCTGTATTTACAAGAAAGTGAGTGGGAGCTCTGTAGCATTTCTGATATTATATGTGGATGACATATTATTAATTGGAAATAATATAGAATTTCTGGATAGCATAAAGGGATACTTGAATAAGAGTTTTTCAATGAAAGACCTCGGTGAAGCTACTTACATATTAGGCATTAAGATCTATAGAGATAGATCAAGACGCTTAATTGGACTTTCACGAACAACATACCTTGACAAAATTTTGAAGAAGTTCAAAATGGATCAAGCAAAGAAAGGATTCTTGCCTGTGTTACAAGGTATGAAATTGAGTAAGACTCAATGCCCGACCACTGCAGAAGATAGAGAGAATATGAAAGATGTTCCCTATGCATCAGCAATAGGATCTATCATGTATGCAATATTGTGTACCAGACCTGATGTGTGCCTTGATATAAGTCTAGCAGGGAGGTACCAAAGTAATCCAGGAGTGGATCACTGGACAGCGGTCAAGAACATCCTGAAATGCTTGAAAAGGACTAAGGATATGCTTCTCGTATATGGAGGTGACAAAGAGCTCGTCGTAAATGGTTACGTTGATGCAAGCTTTGACACTGATCCGGACGATTCTAAATCGCAAACCAGATACGTGTTTACATTAAACGGTGGAGCTGTCAGTTGGTGCAGTTCTAAACAAAGCGTTGTAGCAGGACCTACATGTGAAGCGGAGTACATAGCTGCTTCGGAAGCAGCGAACGAAGGAGTCTGGATGAAGGAGTTCATATCCGATCTAGATGTCATACCTAGTGCATCAGGTCCAATGAAAATCTTTTGTGACAATACTGGTGCAATTGCCTTGGCAAAGGAATCCAGATTTCACAAGAGAACCAAGCACATCAAGAGACGCTTCAATTCCATCCGGGATCTAGTCCAGGTGGGAGACATAGAAATTTGCAAGATACATACGGATCTGAATGTTGCAGACCCATTGACTAAGCCTCTTCCACGAGCAAAACATGATCAGCACTAAGGCTCCATGGGTGTTAGAATCATTACGGTGTAATCTAGATTATTGACTCTAGTACAAGTGGGAGACTGAAGCAAATATGCCCTAGAGGCAATAATAAAGTTATTATTTATTTCATTATAATCATGATAAATGTTTATTATTCATGCTAGAATTGTATTAACCAAAAACATAATACATGTGTGAATACATAGACAAACAAAGTGTCACTAGTATGCCTCTACTTGACTAGCTCGTTAATCAAAGATGGTTATGTTTCCTAACCATGAACAATGAGTTGTTATTTGATTAATGAGATCACATCATTAAGAGAATGATCTGATTGACATGACCCATTCCATTAGCTTAGCACCCGATCGTTTAGTATGTTGCTATTGCTTTCTTCATGACTTATACATGTTCCTATAACTATGAGATTATGCAACTCCCGTTTACCGGAGGAACACTTTGGGTACTACCAAACGTCACAACGTAACTGGGTGATTATAAAGGAGTACTACAGGTGTCTCCAAAGGTACATGTTGGGTTGGCATATTTCGAGATTAGGTTTTGTCACTCCGATTGTCGGAGAGGTATCTCTGGGCCCTCTCGGTAATACACATCACTTAAGCCTTGCAAGCATTGCAACTAAATGAGTTAGTTGCGGGATGATGTATTACAGAACAAGTAAAGAGACTTACCGATAACGAGATTGAACTAGGTATTGGAATACCGACGATCGAATCTCGAGCAAGTAACATACCGATGACAAAGGGAACAACGTATGTTGTTATGCGGTCTGACCGATAAAGATCTTCGTAGAATATGTAGGAGCCAATATGAGCATCCAGATCCCGCTATTGGTTATTGACCGGAGACGAGTCTCGGTCATGTCTACATTGTTCTCGAACCCGTAGGGTCCGCACGCTTAAGGTTACGATGACAGCTATATTATGAGTTTATGCATTTTGATGTACCGAAGGTTGTTCGAAGTCCCGGATGTGATCACGGACATGACGAGGAGTCTCAAAATGGTCGAGACATAAAGATTGATATATTGGAAGGCTATATTTGGACATCAGAAGTGTTCCGGGTGAAATCGGGATTTTACCGGAGTACCGGGAGGTTACCGGAACCCCCCGGGAGCCATATGGGCCTTAATGGGCTTTAGTGGAAAGGAGAAAGGGGCAGCCCAAGGTGGCCGCGCGCCTCCCCCCTTCCCCTAGTCCTATTAGGACTAGGAGAGGTGGCCAGCCCCCCTCTCCCTCTTTCCCCCTCGGGGAATCCTAGTCCAACTAGGATTGGGGGGGGGGGGGAGTCCTACTCCCGGGAGGAGTAGGACTCCTCCTGCGCCCTCCTCCTGGCCGACAGCCCCCTCCCCCTTGGCTCCTTTATATACTGAGGCAGAGGCACCCCAGAAACACACAAGTTGATCCACGTGATCTATTCCTTAGCCGTGTGCGGTGCCCCCAGCCACCATAAACCTCGATAATACTGTAGCGGAGTTTAGGCGAAGCCCTGCTGCTGTGGTACATCAAGATCGTCACCACGCCGTCGTGCTGACGGAACTCTTCCCCGACACTTTGCTGGATCGAAGTCCGGGGATCGTCATCGAGTTGAACGTGTGCTCGAACTCGGAGGTGCCGTAGTTTCGGTGCTTGATCGGTCGGATCGTGAAGACGTACGACTACATCAACCAAACGCTTCCGTTGTTGATCTACTAGGTATGTAGATCACACTCTCCCCTCGTTGCTATGCATCACATGATCTTGCGTGTGCATAGGAAATTTTTTGAAATTACTACGAAACCCAACACATGGATCCATTGTTTTCCATCTGATGAGGTCTTCGTATTTCGTACACTATGATTAATTATGTAATGCATATATGTGTGGACATATCATTGGAATTTAGCTACCATATGTTCAATTGCAATTGTTGCGAAATCTGATGAATGTTCTTCCTATGGACACTATCTGTTCAATTAAATATTGTGGCGAATTTGCTTTTTGCAGCCGATTCAAAATGGGATATTTTTGTTTTAACCTGGCAATTGCTCCGCACACGGTTCAACTAAATGAGTGTGTGCGATCCACATCGTAAAGCATATGTCAATCATAGTGGAACTGTCGGTGATACACAGCAGATCGCAAATGATTTGCAGCGCTACTACGTGCGCGTAGGGTCTCCGGAACTGTTTGTGATATCACGGTATCGCATACGAGAGCTCGGAGTAAACCGTGCCCAATGTAAAATACAATCCCAGTCGTAATTTTTCAGGAAACATGTGGGATCCCAAACGAAAAGCACACGTCACTCTTGCCGCAACCATCGATGATACACAACAAATCACAAACGGTCTGCAGTACTTGTATGTGTGCGAAGGGGCTCCTGAACCGTTTGATAGAATATTATCACACACGGTAATTGTTGGGAAACGTGTGCGATGGAGTCTTGCATGGTAGACGGGTTCCGTAGAAAACTCGTGTGCAATGGGGCACATATCGCACATAGTTCATATGTTGGCCTGTGTGCCTTACATACTGCTTCCCAAACGGTTCATTACGACACACAGTTTGGGTTCACTGCGTTATTAGAAACATTTAATCACCGATCCCACACGTGCGAAAGAATTTAGTGTGTGCTGCATCGCACACGATTACATTTTACAAGGCCTCTGGATCATGGCTCCATATCCCTGACGGTTTATGAGTCGTGTGGGAAGGACCCCCTATCGCCCACACTCACTTAGCGACAGTTTCAAATGTCATCGCAGAAAGAGGTTAAAAACCATGTGTATAGCACCGACGCGTACTAGTGGCAACATGATTGCATCCCTGCGTTCATAACCTTGTAACCACCGCACCCACTCGATGTCTCACTCTATTGGCCTCAAATAAAAGTAAATTATTGAACTTGACCTGTCCACAATGCATGAACACCGATGGTGTGTGTGTTTCAGTATCAAGCCCTAAACTTGCTGCAATCCATTCTTTCAACTGACTGGCAGACCATATTTGAGGTGCACTCATTGGCACATCTATGTGAGTAAATTCACTTAGATCAGCTCTCATCTCAGTTGTTTGCACAGTACCAAGACCGTAATAAAATATAAACTTCACTACGTCACACATCTCGGCTCACCTAAATTTTTTTCAACAACAGATAAGTATTAAACGACAACTTAAAATATTTGCACTACTGTAGTTAATAGTGGAATATATTTGACATGTATATATATTACGGAATATTAACGGAGCAACTAAAAAAATCCACACACCTACAAATATATTATGAATATTTGCCGGAGCGACTACAATTATTAAAAGATTTAAATATTTGACGTCTACATATATTACGGATGTTACCGGAGCAACTCCAAATACTGACACACCTAAATATTTGACATTCACATATAGTACGGAATATTACCGAAGCAACTTCAAATTTTCACGCAACTAAATAGTTGACATCTAAATATATTTACGGATACTACCGGAGCAAATAACAATAATCGCACACCTAATTTATTTCACATCGAAACGTATTACCGAATACTACTGGAGCAACTACGGAAGATAAAATGTGTGTTGAAATATACTCTTGAAGCGTGCGAGCGAATGACGAACGGCGGCCTTCAATCACCGGAACCGGAGCCGGAAACTCCACCAAACTGCCGGAGCTTCACCTCCACCATACTGCCCCGACTTCACCACCACCATCTCCATCTTCGCCACAACCTCCACCAATGTGCTAAAAGAAAGCTCCAACAAAATGCTAACCACAACCACCACAAGCTACCCCATCAACAGATCGAGGTCTTCCTTGGCTCCCCTAACTATGTAGAACCCATTCACGATGCTAAATCCGCAAAAAAACCCGGCTTATTTTGGTGTAGATATTGGAGGCATTTCGGGCCTGTAATGATCTCCTCCCAACTCCACGAACTCCACGATTCTAGCTTCCCATCTCAGCTTCTCACTCCACGCAGCGAGAGAACTCCGTTCGGCTCCGATCGCTAGCTTCTCCCATCGCTACTATGGGCTGGCAGCATGGGTGGCCCGCCTTAGCACCCTAATGGGCCGGTTGGAGGTAGCCCAGCTTGGCTTTCCAGCGAAAGAAGGAGCACAAAGTATCGATTCGATCCAGCGATATGTTCCACGAGCGTACCGGTTCGATGTGCCATCAATTGGCGGTGGCAGTTGTACGTAATTTGAGCGAACTTCTCCTTAATCCGTGGAGCTGGACTTTTGGTGCTTCACGTTTTTACACTAGCGGCTGGCCGGGCTTCTCGCTTCTAGCTTCTTGGCCCAAACTCGTTCGGCTCAGCTCCACTCCAGAAATTTGTGAAGCTTGGAGTTGGAGAGCCTCCGAACACGCCCTTCGTGTAAGAGGAGAAAGAAAGAATAGAGAGTTGTTGTGCGTGTGGGAGAAGGAGGAGAAAGGAGGAAGAAGCCAGCCGGTGTAGGGTCCACACCATGTCGGGCAGTAGCTGGCCTACCGGTCGACAGCAGGCTGACAGGGGCGCCCCGTGAGCCAGCCAATGGTCGGCCTGCACGTGGCCAACGGCAGCCTGGTCGACTGGTGGTTGTCTAGGCCCAATCAACCTGCTGGGGTGACTAGGCCCAAATCGGCCAGCAGCGGGCCGATTGTGTATTATTTTTGAAGTTAATATATTGGCATAATATTTATGAAAATTAATAAAAAAATATTATTAAAAAATAATCAAAATAATGAAGGTGTTTGGACTATGTTACTTCGTGCCACACGTGTGGCACTTAGGGCATCTCCAACAGTTTGTATGTTAGCTTGTTGGTAAAATATGCCATGTCATCAACCAACACCTTAACATACAACAACTTCGATGAGTTATATGTAATTTGCCCAATAGGATGTGAAATAATAAATAAGGTGCTCTCTCATTCTACATTGGAACTTGTGCAAAGGGTGTTGATTCATGTACATACAACCTTTTTCTTTTCCCTCATTTATTATATGACACATCATCAAAAATCCTATGTGAAAAAATCTACCAACAACTATCTTACAACCATTGAAGATGCCCTTATCATCTCGGTAAAAATATAATCTAATAGCTACCCCTACACAGTATCCAACGGCATGATACCAAAAGAAAAATATAATCTAATAGCTACCCCTACACAGTATCCAACGGCATGATACCAAAACGAACATAAAAACGTCGCCACGACAGTAAAATCTTTCGTATTCTTCAATACCATATGTAACTAACAATAATCTTTAGTCAATAATCTTCCTTAAATCATTCACAGTCAAAATTAACATCAGAGAAAGCATCTCGTCACAGCAAAGCACAAAATATGCCACACGTGGGGATCAGAAGCCACTCAAAAATACTATCACTGTCATACTTCCCAGATGCAATATTCGTAATCGAGGAGTTCACTAAATTTTACATTTATACCACCTCACAATTTTTTTTGAGAAAGTCATTCTTCTGGCATCCCCTATTTTACCTTTGTACCCCACTTGCAATGAATTCAATCAAATAAAAATATACACGTATTGAACATTGGAACTTTATGGAAGAACTACTTTTCCTGCTCCAGTTTAGTGCACCATTTTCAGACGCTCTACAAGTGCAACAGTAGAGGTGGACTACAGGGACTGAACAATCGGTTGGTCCGCAAAAGGGCCATATAACCAACCCCTGGCGATATGACCATAAGCAACCTCCGTCAAGTGAATACCGTCCCAGCTCCAATGGGTCGATGGATCAGCGCAAGCAGTGGCATCAGGCTCCCCACATTTGGCTGTGACATTGAAGTTGTAAACGGCTTTGGCAACAGACCCAGGAGACCCACAACATGCCCTAGGTAACTGCTTGTAAAATCCTGAATTGCAAAGTGGAAATGGTTAGGCCCTGCATTGTGCCATTATCATCAACAACTGAGCGTCTGCATACTTTCTAGTAGTTGAGACAGAAACCCCAAGACACTGAAATGGAAATTCTAGAGGATGAGTACAAGTTATCTAGTTATCACAGGGACATGTATCAAGAAACTGCACCACCAACCAATCCTCTAAACTAATAAAGATACAAGCATCTTTTCAGGAAAAAAATACAAGCATAAAGCATAACAAAGTTAACTGCCAACAAGTTGAGCAAGCAACAGATGGAAGCGACGATGGACCACCAAAAAAGATGGATCAGCTATGCAATTCATAGATGTTTCTACCGTGTTTATTCCGGTGATCTAAGATTTGTGTGAGGACCACAATCCTGAGGATAAGGTACCGGAGAGTCATGTACCTCAGAAGGTCCGTCGCACCCGCACTAAGAAGCAATGTGATCGTTCTGCGGTGTGTCGCAGTAGCCGTTAAAAGGTCAAAAGAAAAAAGATATTCATGACGAATGAGAGGTATCTTTTGGAATAGCAGAGGTCTTCAGGACTTGGCTAAAAGACGGTTTTTCGGATACTTCTAGAGAATAGACTTTGGACTTCACCACTCTGGTGATTGGTCGTTCGAATTTTGCCACGCCTTTTTTGGACTTGATATGTGGTGGTGTTGATTTTTCGTGGTTTTATTACCTCCGAGGGGAAGGTCTAGGGGCATTTTGTTAGGTGCGAATAATACTAACTTGAGGTTCTGAATATGGAGGTTGGTGACTTTGTGGTCAAGTTTCATGTTCACTCAAGAAGTAATGGCTTCTCATGGGCTCTTCTGGCTGTTTATGGGGCAACACCTTTCCGCAAAAGGAAGTTTTTGAGGTCATGTCTCATATTGAGCGTAATAAAGCATTGGGGTTCCCCGCCGAGTTCTATTAGAGATGTTTGGGGATCATTAAGGGTGATCTTCTTCCAATGTTTGAGGACTTACACAATGATGATCTTTCATTATTTCGTCTCAACTTTGGAATTATCACGCCTTTACCCAAGAAAGTGGATGTTGTTCGGATTGAGCAATTTAGACCATATGCTTGCAGAACGTTAGTTTTAAAATCTTCACAAAGGTGGGCACTAATAGATTTTCTACTATTGCTCATACGGTCGTGCAACCAACGCAGATTGCCTTTATGACTGGTCCCAATATTCTTGAGGGAGTGGTTGTCCTTCATGAGACGATCCATGAGCTCCACACTAAGAAACTCGATGGAGTTATCTTTAAGATGGACTCTGATAAGGCCTATGACAAAGTGAAGTGATATTCTTGAGGGAGTAGTTGTCCTTCATCAGACAATCCATGAGCTCTGCACTAAGAAACTCGATGGAGTTATCTTTAAGGTGGACTTTGGAAAGGCCTACGACAAAGTGGTATATTCTTCAACAAGCCCTTCGCATTAAAGGTTTTACGTCTCAATGGAGGCAACAAGTGGCTTCTTACGTTCATGGCGGGAGTGTTGCGGTCAAGGTGAATGATGACATTGATCATTATTTCCAGACCCAAAAGGGATTGAGGCAAGGTAACCCCATGTCTCCAATTTTATTTAATATTGTGGTGGACATGTTGGCTATTCTCATAGCAAGGGCTGAAGAGTATGATCAGCTCGGGTGGGGGCCTTATTCCGCATCTGGTTGATGGATGCGTGTATATCCTCCAGAATGCGGATGACACGGTCATTTTTATGGAACATAACCTTCAAAAGGTGATTAATATGAAGTTGATCTAGTGTGTTTTCAAATAACTTTCGGGTCTCAAAATCAATTTCCACAAAAGAGAGCTCTTCTATTTTGGTAAGGCCAAGAGGAGAGTTAGTACATGCAACTGTTTGGCTGTGAGTATGTACCTCAGGATTCTTGTTCATTACCGTAAGCTCACCAACAAGGAATGGAAAATTAGTGAAGACCGCTTTGAAAAGATGCTCGGCAGGCTGAAGAGTAAGCTTTTGTGATATGGAGGGAGACTTACCCTCAATAACACTGCCCTTTCTAGTCTACCGATGTTCGTGCTATGGTTTTTGAAATACCCAAAGGGGTGTTGAAAAGGCTAGACTTTTATCGATCTAGGTTCTTCTCACAATGCAAGGAGCAGAAACGGAAGTACAAACTTGCTAAATGGTACATTCTGTGTAGGCCTAAGGATCAAGGTTGATTGGGCATTGAAACCCACTAACTCAAAACCAATTGCTTACTCAGCAAATGGTTGTATAAGCTAGTTAAGAGGAAGGTGTTTGGCAAGAGTAGTTGCATAACAAATACCTGAATTCCAAAACATCACCCCAAGAAGATGCTAAGCCTACTAATTCACCGTTTTGGAGGGGCTTGATGAAGGTCAAGTCATCCTCTTTCAAGAGAGGTTCCTTTAAGGTTGGTGACGGCCAATTGACGAGTTTTGGGGAAGACGGATGGTTGGATGACACTCCATTAGCTCTACAATAATCGACCCTGTATAGTATTGTGTTCAGAAAAGAAGATTCGGCGGCTTCTATTCTTGGGGAATTCTGGACCTATTTTTTGCAGAAAATATATTTGGAAAACGTTCCAAGATCAAAGTTGCAATGTCGTTTTTGCACAGGACGGTAGTTCTTACCAAAGATAACCTTGCTAAGCATAACTGGCATGGTAGAAAAGAAAATCTTGTTTTTGTGATCAGGAGACAATTCATCATTTATTTTTGTCATGGATGTTTACTAACGTTATCTGGTGCACCAACTAGTATTCCAAATTTGTTTGGAAACTGGTTGGGTAGTTTTCACCATAAGCTGAAGGGCCAAAATTCGTGTGGGAGTTTGTTTCATTCTCAGGGCAATATGGAATTGCCAGAGTGATTGTGTGTGTGTGTTTTAACAGATCGTCTACTCCTAATTTCTTGCACATTATCTACAGGGCTACGGCTTCAATCCGTATGTGGTCATCACTGCAGCATGTGGATGCATGTGCGCTTATGCGGCCAGAGATAAGGACTAGTATGTGACAAACTGTACTTGGTACACACTTTTTCCATTGTGAAATACTCCCATAATATAAGAGCGTTTTTTACACTACACTAGTGTAAAAAAACACTCTTATATTATGGGACGGAGGGAGTACCTATCGTAACAACATTGGGGGAAACTATACACAGTTAAAAAAGTGACGTTGTAATAATAGAAAACATGTGTTTGCAGTTCATGGAGTACATATGTGTTTTGAGTTAAAGTTGCAAGGATATTACAGTGGCTTGTACAACCCATAAACAACATTGTAAAAGACTAGATGTAAAAATGACTCCCTTAATCTAGGTGACAGTATGGCAGGTAGTATAAGTTCTGATTGGAGTACATAATGGAACCGTCCTAACTATTAGCCCGACATGACCACCTAAACCAGAAAACTAGCAATTGGGTAAGCTCTGTAGTAGTACTAACCGAAGTGATAGCTAGTACCCTTTTACAGACTAGATAAATGATCCTAGAGCATGGGATTAGTAACCTTGCTTCTAATATACTCTAAACATGAGTAAGGTGCTTTGTGGCTGCAAGTTGTGTTCACCATTTTTGTCTTATGCTATGTGCTCCAATCTACTATAGAAGGCTAAAGAACTTCTTGCTCTCTGCCCGGATCTGAACTATCTAATTTTATATATTGTGTGCCTTTCAAGGCGAACGGAGGGAAATCGCTGACTGGGTAACAGTTGACTTTACACCATAAAGAGAAAAGCGCATGCACACTAAGATCCATCTGCGGTAATTACATCACTAAGAACAAACAACAGAACTCTTAGCTAAGGAAAGCCAATTTCAGTAGTGTTGTATCTGTTAAGCAAGGATATGAATATATGCATACAACCAATTTGCAAATCACTGAATTCCAATGCTTCCGGAGTTAGCTATGGCAAAAGTTAACAGTTCAGTGTTTGAGAACTAACCAAACTTCTCAGGTTGAAGAATGAACTGGACAACTGGTGTGTAGTAGTCGCCATATATGATCCGCACATTGGGGTACTTGAGCCGGAGCTTCTCTAGTGCTCTCTTGAGATGTGCATTGTGCACCCATGAGAACGTGTTGTACTGACGGATGCACCCGCTCCGGGAGCCATACTCGTGGGCTGGCATATCGAGCATGTTCAAGTACACAGGAAAGCACCCAGTGGGCATCACCCCTGGCACAATAAGATCTGCTGCCCCCTCAGCGATCAATTCCTGCACCATACATGAACAATTAAAGTTGAAAGTACATTCGATGTGACAGCGAACAAATAACTCAAAGAAGCAATCACTACCTCGACACCGTCGGAGATGCCCTGGATGACATCCGGCATGAACTTGTAGGCCTCTGTAAGGCCCTTGCCTGCAAATAGGGGTGCATTGTAGTCGTTGCCACCAAACTCGCCAACAACGAACAGCGAGTTGGCATAGAATTCCTTGCATTCTTCTGCAAAAACATCACGAGAACGAAAGGTTCACAAGCAAATTCCCAATTATTTCACAATCAACCACCTACATAGCCGCAAAGGTGGGATTTAGAAATTTACCCTTGGTGGAGTTGCAGAAGGAAGGCTTGAGATCACGGAACCACTGGATTTGGGTCATGAGGGCACCGGAGTTCCAGACGACCGCACCGAGGCCCCTAGCTTCGAAGTAGGGCGTGTCGAGCGCCGTCGCGCCGGTGATGGCGAAGTTGGCCCCGTGCTTGAAGTCCGAGTGATTGGCCTTGGACGGCGGCAGCAGCGACAGCCCGAATTCTTGCGCTGCAATAACCGACCAAGCGCAGGAAACCCATCAGAACCGAATCTCGGAGGAATCAAGAAAAGCAAGCAAGAAATAACCAAATCAAACCAGGCACTCACCCAGGTGGTCGATGACTAGGCGGCCGTCGGAGCACCGGCCGGTGGGTTTGCCGAAGTAGGTCTGCCCGTAAGGCAGCCTCGCGGTGGTGAGGTTGTCTGGGACGCCGTTTGCTATCAGAAGATTGCCAACATCAGCCAGTGAGTCCCCGAAGTTGAACAGCGCTCGGTACTTCCCCTTGGCCGCCGCCTTAGCCGCGTCCACTTTCCCGGCCGACGCCGCGAGAAATACCGCCACGACCGCAATAGCGACGAGCGCCTCCCATCTACCCATCCGACCGCTCCTTGGGTCAGTCTACGCGGAACGGAAGAGAGGAAGAAGAGAAGGAGAAGGAAGACGTGATGGTGGGTGGGAGAGCTAAGAGGAAATAGCCATAAATGTTAGGGTGGGGGGGGCCTGGCCGGTGGCGGCTGCTCGTGTAGCGTTCTCCGGGCTGCCCGCGTCGCTCCCGCCGCACGAAGGAAGAAGATTATTGCGGAGGTGGGAGCAGGAAGATGGAAGCGAAGTGACCACGAAGCCGGCGGGCAAATTGGATAAAAATGACGTCGATGCGAAAGAAATTCACAAAATAAAGTGTGGTCATTAAGCCTTTCGGATAGCACCCGACACATCGACACTACACTACATTGCTTAGTGCCCGCCTTACAGGCGCTACACGATTCACCAGCGTGAAACCCCGAGGCGAGGCCGGGGCCCACCTAAATTAAATAGTGTCTAAATCAAAGACGCTATACTATCTAGTGTAGCGCTTGGCCCAAAGACACTATACTTTCACTTACTGACCGTCGCGAACCGGCCCTCCCCCATTCCACTCATTCCTCCCAGGAATAAAGAGGGTCGGCCGCGGCTTTCTCCCTTTCCTCTCAGTCTCCTCTATAAATCCTTTCGATCTGAAGATTACCTTCATGGATTTCTGCCCCAATCCCTCCTAAAAGGTAATCTCCTTTGATCCCTTTATTTTCATCCGTAGAATTCTTCACATTTTCTCAGATTTATAAAAGTTTGGGTGGAATCCTAGTTTTGCTTGGATTCGAAATTTATATGAAAATTTTGAAATATTGTGGTGTGATTTAGGATTTATAGATGATTTGTAATAGTTGGGGAACATGTGTGATGTTGATTTGTATTGTAAATCATGATTCCGTAGGAATTTGTATGTACATATGAAAAAAATACTCACATATGAAATTATATTAGATGATTGTTTAAATTCCTTTTAGTATCTATGTATGATTGTTGAGATGAATACATATGAAATAATGCTTGCATATAAAATAATGCATATGAAGTATGGTAGTTTGCTCATATTTTGTTAGAAACCGAAACGATGCTCACGTATGAAATAATGCTCATATATGTCTTATTGTTTGAAATATGTAGGATGGTGTGAATTCTCGATGATTACTATTATGCTGAACACCGGACCTACTTGATTACGGAGAAGAAGATGGTAATAGGCATACTAGTTGGTACTTCATAATCTGTGTTTAGTTCAAATGTATATGTCGTAGTACTCTCACTTGTATATTTGCAGAAGCTTTTAGCCTAACCTCAACATAACAAAAACCATAATCCTAACCATAACATACTAAGAAGGCTAACCCTAACAAAATGTTAAACAATCATCTCATATTTCCATACACATTTCAAAATCCATGAAGAACTAGGGTTTGCCTAAACTTGCTAGACTTGAGTAAATGTGAGCATTTTTTAGAATGAAAAGGAGGGGATTAGAGGAGATTACCTTGAGAGGGAGATTGGGGTCAAAATCCACGAAGAAAACCTTCATATCTGCTCGATTTGGGGAGGGGTTTGAGATGGAGAGAGAGAGGAAACTGCGGCCACCACCTCTGTGTTTGAATTCTCTTGGGGTGTGTGGGGGTTGGGCCAGGGATGGCCGGTCCACGGCGGTTAGTAAGTCAACGTGTAGCGCCTTTGGGCTAGGCGCTACTTAACCGAGGTGAGGCCCGGTCTGGCCTCGGGGTGCCATGCTGGTGAGGCGTGTAGCGCCTGTCAGATGGGCGCCAATCAGTGTAGTGTAGCGCCGACCTTTCAGGCGCTACCCGAAAGGGTTAGCTGGGTGAAATAGTTTCGCCCACAGTTGACAGTTCCTTTTGTGAATTTCTTTCGCCTCTAGGTCATTTTTATCCATTTTGCCAAGCCGGCGAACATGTGACTATCGATTCAAAAGATAGCTATCACACTGAGAAAAGGTGTCCTACACGGTTCGACTTTCGGCCATTTCTGGCTACTTTGGTTGGGACTTGGAAGCTCGAAAATGAATGACTCCCCTACCTCGGCTAAGATCTAGACCAATAAATGATGATGACGGTGGGGATCTCATATTAGAACACGTCAGCAGCCGGCGCATCAAACCGGCCGCAAACACGTTCGGGCGGGTGGGCCGATCACTAACCGGTAATTAAACCCAACCCATCTAGGCGCCTGAAACCGGACTCAAATGCCCGGCCTATTCGGCGCCCCTCTGATACATCTTCAGTGTATCTATAATTTTTTTTGATTGTTTTATGCTATTATATTATCAATTTTAGATACTTTATATGCAATTTTATACCATTTTTTGGGACTAACCTATTAACCCAGTGCCCAGTGCCAATTGCTATTTTCTGCATATTTTTGGTTTTACAGAAAATCAATATCAAACGAAGTCCAAACACGGTGAAATTTTATGGTGATTTTTTTAGGACCAGAAGGGACCCTAAAAGGTTCGGGAGGAGGCCAGAAGAGTTACGAGAGAGCCACAAGCTCACACGACGCGCCCCGAGGGGGCCGCGCCACCTGAGCTTGTGGGTCCCATGCAGCCCCGTTTGACCTAATTCCAACTCTATAAATTTCCAAACCAATAGAGAGCCACCCGAAACAATTTTTCCGTCACCGCAACTTCTGTTCTTCCATGATCCAATCTGGAGGCCTTTTCCGGTACTCCAGCGGAGGGGGAATCGATCACAGAGGGCTTCTACATCATCCTTGTTGCCAAAGACCTACAGGTCCATAGTGAGTAGCTAGATGGCTTCTCATCTCTCTCTCTCTCTCTCTTCGATTTTCAATACAAGTTCTCCTCGGAGATTTATTTGATATAACATTCTTTTGCAGTGTGTTTGTTCGGATCTAATGAAGTGTGGGTTTATGATCAGATTATTTATTGAAAGTAATGTAGTCTTTACTAAACTTTACTAGGCATGATTATTATAGTTTTGTATTTCTCTCTGATCTATCTATTTGGTTTGGCCAACTAGATTGATTTATCTTCAGTGGCAGAGGTGCTTTGTAGTGGGTTCAATCTTCCGGTGTCCTCACCTCATGACAGAAGGGGTAGCGAGGTACGTATTTGTATTGTTGCTACTAAGGGTAAAACGACGGGGTTTAATCATATTGTTTGCTTTTATTTTGTCTATATTATGCCATCATACTTCATGCATTACTCTATTTGTTATGATATTAATATGTAGAGAGGCAAGCATATAAGCGCTCACGAAGTGGAGTAATAGTAGTAGATGCAGAATCGTTTTGGTCTACTTGTCACAGACATAATGCCTATACACATGATCATTGCCATGAATAACGTCATAAGTATGCGCTTTTCTATCAGTTGTGATGATGACATCAATACCATAGTTACACCCACCACCCCTGCTACTATACATATTTGACCAATTACTAGAGCTCGGGCACACCAATTAAATTATCAGGCACTTTCATTTCTTGGGAATAATCTAATGTTCATGAGAATATGATGTTGCCTAAAATAGATACATTTGTATTGGTTACTAATGAAGGGCTAGGCATGGACAAGAGGGATGAACACTGGAGCAGGATCAAGCATTGAGATGAAGGCACGCGCGAAAGGAACCAGAACGGTGTTTCTAATGGAGTTTTCAGCACTTTGAAGCCTCCATGATGATATAGAAGGACATGGACAAAATATACAAGATGCACTTTCATAAATTTCATCCATAGCTTATTATAGGTGATGCGCCACCTTAGTTTTGGGCCAGGCCCATGTAATTTTGAAATACTACTTCATAGGCTAGTTTTAGAGTCCGTATTGTAGGGGAAACGACTCAGGAGATTTTTTAGTCCCACCTTGCCAAAGGTGGACGAAATCCCCTTTCTTTTTCCCTTATAAATACAACCCTTAAGGCACCATTTAGACTTGGGTTTTGTTTAGATTAAAAGTCTGCCGTAGCTGCAACTCGCGTCCTTCATTTGTGTTCAATGACCAGGCCAAGACGTCATAGAAACCCCTTTATTAATAAAGCTTTCATATTATATTCGCAATATCCATATTTCAATTTTAGTTTCTTGCTTGTTCTTCATTTTCTAGCAGGAAACAGACCCTCGTGGTCAGGTTGATCGTGCTCCGGCATGCTCAGTTACCTCTCGGAATTGGTTTAGCGATTGCTAAGGCGCGATGTCTTGGCACGTTCGTTGTCGGATCGTCAAAATTGACTTCCACCGAAAACGATACCGACCTCTCGTTGAAACATTGGGACACCCTAGCCTCTATCAAGTGTATCAGATTTCCAGGTTGCTCGGTGAGATTTTCCAGTTTTTCATAGTTTAGATCGCATATGTTCTTCACACCTACAGTCCACGAAAAAGACACAAAAAATTAGGGTTAGATCATCATATCCGAACCAATCAAAGCCTTTTGCAATTTTCTTTTTGGTGTTTTGCTTTGTTGAATTTGCAGTTGCATCATCGTCTCGAGTTGCTGATCTTAGTGTCTAGTTCCCTTAGAGTTCCGAGTTATAGTCACGGGTTTTCATGCCGCTACCGCATCATCTTCATCGTCGCTGTCATATAGCATTGATACGTCTCCAATGTATCTGTAATTTTTTATTGTTCCATGCTATTACAGAATCAATCTTGGATGTTTTATATGCAATTATATATATCATTTTTTGGGACTAACATTTAACCTAGTGCCCAGTGCCAGTTGCTGTTTTTGTTTGTTTTTCGCTTTTCAGAAAATCAATATCAAATAGAGTCCAATTGGCGAAAAAACTTTGGATTATTTTTCCTGGACTATAAGGGACCCTCGGAGGTTCGAGAGAAGACTAGACGAGACACGAGGGAGCGACAAGCTCGCTAGGCGCGCCCTATGGGGGTGCCCCTAGGCTTGTGGGCCCCTCGTGGAACGTCTTGACCTAATTCTACCTCCATAAATTCCCAAATATTCCCAATACATCATAGAGCCAGCCGAAATACTTTTTCCGCTGCCTCAAGTTTCTATTCTTCTGCGATCCCATCTGGAGGCCTTTTCCGGCACCTTGCCAGAGGGGGAATCGACCATGGAGGGCTTCTACAACATCCTTGCTACCCTTTCGATGATGCCTGAGTAGTTTACCACAGACCTATGGGTCCATAGCTAGTAGCTAGATGGCTTCTTCTCTCTCTTTGATCTTCAATACAATGTTCTCCTCGATGATCTTGGAGTTCTATTGGATGTAATCTTCTTTTGTGGTGTGTTTTGTTTGGGATCCGATGAATTATGGGTTTATGATCAGATTATTCATGAATATTAATTGAGTCTTCTCTGAATTCTTTTATGCATGATTATTATAGCATTCTACTTATCTCCAATCTATCCGTTTAGTTTGGCCAACTAGATTGATTTTTCTCGCAATGGGATAGGTTCTTTGTGATGGGTTCAATCTTCTGGTGCTCAATCCCAATGACAAAAAGGGACATGACACGTATTTGTATTGTTTCTATTAAGGATAAAAAGATGGGGTTTATTCATATTGCTTGGGTTTACTTTGTCTACATCATGTCATCTTGCTTAAGGCATTACTCTGTTTTCATTAACATAATACCCTAGATGCATGCTGGAGAGCGGTCGATGGGTGGAGTAAGATTAGTAGATGCAGGCAGGAGTCGGTCTACTTGTCTTGGACGTGATGCCTATATAAATGATCATTGCCTTGAAATATAGGCATAACTATGCGCTTTTCTATCAATTGCCCAACAATAATTTGTTCACCCACCGTACTTTATGTGCTCAAGAGAGAAGCATGTAGTGTAGTGAAAACTATGGCCCTCGGGTCTACTTTTATCATATATAAAATCCAAAAATATCTTGCTGCACTTTTATTTAATTCTATTTATTTTGTAATTTATTTTTTTGCCTACCATTATGAGATTTGGTCCTTGCAAATAATTGCCGATGGGATTGACCACCCACTTGTTTGTGTTGGGTGCAAGTATTTGCTTTTGCGTGTGGATGTGTTGCTAACGAGGTTCTGTGTGGTTCTCCTACTGGATTGATAACCTTGGTTCTTAACTGGGGGAAATACTTATCTCTACTGTACTGCTTCATCCTCTCCTCTTTGAGGAAATCCCAACGCAGGTCACAAGTAGCAGGAATAATTTCTGGTGCCGTTGCCGGGGAGACATCACAAAAACCTATCAAGTACCTTCGCATAAACTATCATCTAGTTGCTCTTATTTTTATTTGCCTTTGCCTCTCATTTTCATCTCCCCCACTTTCTATTTTTTTATGAAAACACGAAAATATTTTTATTTTCTCGTTTGCTTCCTCCATCGTTATTGCTAGTTCTTCACTTGTTGCTTGTACCCCCAAGAATTAAGTGCTTAATTTTAAACAAAGGGGATGAGAAAGTTTAAAAGATGCTTGGTATAGGATTTGCGATGCTCAAAATAGATCAACTCGTAAGAAATCCACTACCGTTCTTCTTCGCAATTTCTATGTGGGTGTTACTACTTGGTATAGATTTGTGCTTGACACTATTGCTGGAGGGAATTTCTTGGGTAGTCACACTATGCATGCTTTCAATGCCATGGGAAATTTAGTAGTATCACCACCTATTACTATTAATGAAACAACATTGACGTTAGAACATGTTATGCAAAGATTGGAAGCTATTGAAAATAAAATACCTACCATAGAACATATTGAGAATTTAGATAAAAAGGTTCATAATAATATTACTCAATTTGGATCAAAGCTAGGAACTACTGTGAAAGTACTAAAGGAGAAGAAACCAATAATTAATGAGAGGATAGAGCAAAGTCCCGCTAGGACTGTTAAATTGGAAGAAGTTATTAATAATTTGGGTTCCGCTTTTTCTTTCGTTAAAAACATTGAAAGGACTCCTCCTAGTAAGAATTGCAAGTTTATGTATGTTCCTAAGAACAAGGGTACCACATCTACTAATTAATGGGAGTGAGGATCTTAAAATGATTAGTGTTCATCCCGACTTCATTGATTTAATAAAGGAACCCATCTATGAGAATAAATTCCTCAACTTTGTCCCTAGGAGTGTGTTATTTAAAAATATTAATGCTAAGCTTCCTAGGAAGCGTGATTGTGTAATTGAGGAGTTGGAAATTAAGGATGACAAACACTTGAAACTATGCCTTACGCCTAGCTTGGGGCATAAAACAATAGCGCTTGTTGGGAGGCAACCCAATAGTTATCTTTATTTTTCCTTTTTGTTTTCCGTTTTTGAGTGTGCACACAATTATGCTACTATTATGGTTGTGTTTTTGTGTTTAAATTAGTGTTTGTTCCAAGTAAAGTTTTTGGGATGATTTGGTTGATAGTTGACTTGATTTTGTGAAAAAACAGAAACTTTTACATGTAGTAGCAGAATTGTTTAAATTCACTGGAAGATGATAAAATTTTGAAGATTTTACACATGATTGATATACAAATTGCACGCGTTTTCCTAAATTTTCAGATTTTTTGGAGTTACAAAAGTATAATAATTGTTTAGATCATTACAGATTGTTCCGTTTTTATCAAATTCTATTTTCAGTGCATAGTTTGCTTGTTTTAATGAATCTATGGATTGTATCAGGGGGTATAAGTCATGGAGAAGTTAGAATATTGTAGGTATTATGAAATAATAAAATACGAATGGATTGACAACAGTACCTAAAGTTTATGATTTGGTTGTTATACTAACGGATCTCATGAGGTTTCTGTTGTGTTTCGTGTGCTGAAGTTTCCAACTTTCAGGTGTGATCATGATGGATGAAGGAATAATGAGCGGAAAGACCCTAAGCTTGGGGATTCCCAAGGCAACCCAAGTCAATATTCAAGGACAACCAAGCATCTAAGCTTGGGGATGCCCCTGAAGGCATCCCCTTTTTCTTCTACCAGCCATGAGTATATTACTTGGAGCTATATTTTTATTCATCACATGATATGAGTTTTGCTTGGAGCGTCGTGTATTATATGAGTCTTTGCTTTGTTTGCTTTTTAGTTTGCCACAATTATCTTTGCTGCACACACCTTTTGAGAGGGACACACATTTATTCATGATTTTTAGAGTACTCTATGTGCTTCACTTATATCTTTTGAGCTAGGCAGTTGCTCTAGTGCTTCACTTATATCTTTTAGAGCACGGGGTGGTTATATTTTAAAGAAATAGTTGCACTCTAATGCTTCACTTATATCATTCTGAGAGTTTAATAGACAGTAATGGCAATATGCATGCGTTATGAAATTGGTCCTAATAGGATAGGCATTCAATAGGGATATAATAAAAACTTTCATGTAGATCGCTGTATATGATAAGTTTGATTCCTCGCAATAGTTTTGAGATATAGAGATGGTGATATGTGGGTTGTAATAGTGAGTAATTGTGGTTTAGTAAGAATATTAGTGGTAAGGTTTGTGATCCCGAAGCATGCACGTATAGTCTCTAGTTATGTTAAGAAGTTGGAGCACGATTTATTATTGAGTGTCTTCCTTTGCGTGAAGGTCGGGGGCGCGAGATGGTTAACTCCTGCCAACCTCCCCCTAGGGGCATGCATTGTAGTACTTTGCTTCGAGGGCTAATAGATTTTCGCAATAAGTATGCAAGTTCTTTATGACTAATGTGAGTCCATGGATTATACGCACTCTCACCTTTTGCAATTTGCTAGCCTCTTCGATACCGTGCATTGCCCTTTCTCACCTCGAGATGTGATGCAAACTTCACTGGTGCATCCATACCCCGTGATACGATACGCTCTATCACACATAAGCATCCTTATATCTTCCTCAAAACAGCCACCATACCTACCTATTATATGGCATTTCCATAGCCATTTCAAGATATATTGCCATGCAACTTCCACCGTTTCATTATTATGGAACACATCATATAGCTCACATAGTATTTGTGGCTCAGCCATCGTTCATCAATTTTTTATACATGTTATGTTAGATCATTGTGAAGGAAATATGCCCTAGAGGCAATAATAAAGTTATTATTTATTTCCTTATAATAATGATAAATGTTTATTATTCATGCTAGAATTGTATTAACCGGAAACATAATACATGTGTGAATACATAGACAAACAAAGTGTCACTAGTATGCCTCTACTTGACTAGCTCGTTAATCAAAGATGGTTATGTTTCCTGACCATGAACAATGAGTTGTTATTTGATTAACGAGGTCACATCATTAATTGAATGATCTGATTGACATGACCCATTCCATTAGCTTAGCACCCGATCGTTTAGTATGTTGCTATTGCTTTCTTCATGACTTATACATGTTCCTATGACTATGAGATTATGCAACTCCCGTTTACCGGAGGAACACTTTGGGTGCTACCAAACGTCACAACGTAACTGGGTGATTATAAAGGAGCATTACAGGTGTCTCCAAAGGTAGATGTTGGGTTGGCGTATTTCGAGATTAGGATTTGTCACTCCGATTGTCGGAGAGGTATCTCTGGGCCCTCTCGGTAATACACATCACATAAGCCTTGCAAGCATTACAACTAATATGTTAGTTGTGAGATGATGTATTACGGAACGAGTAAAGAGACTTGCCGGTAACGAGATTGAACTAGGTATTGGATACCGACGATCGAATCTCGGGCAAGTAACATACCGATGACAAAGGGAACAACGTATGTTGTTATGCGGTCTGACCGATAAAGATCTTCGTAGAATATGTAGGAGCCAATATGGGCATCCAGGCCCCGCTATTGGTTATTGACGGGAAACGTGTCTCGGTCATGTCTACATTGTTCTCGAACCCGTAGGGTCCGCACGCTTAAGGTTACGATGACAGTTACATTATGAGTTTATGCATTTTGATGTACCGAAGGTTGTTCGGAGTACCGGATGTGATCACGGACATGACGAGGAGTCTCGAAATGGTCGAGACGTAAAGATTGATATATTGGAAGCCTATGTTTGGACATCGGAAGTGTTCCGGGTGAAATCGGGATTTTACCGGGTTACCGGGAGGTTACCGGAACCCCCCGGGAGCCATATGGGCCTTCATGGGCCTTAGTGGAAAGGAGAAAAGGGCAGCCCAAGGGGGCTGCGCACCTCCCCCCTCCCCTAGTCCTATTAGGACTAGGAGAGGTGGCCGGCCACCCTTCTCCCCTTTCCCCCCTTGGGGAATCCTAGTTGGAATAGGATTGGGGGGGGGGGAGTCCTACTCCCGGAAGGAGTAGGACTCCTCCTGCGCCCTCTCCCTGGCCGGCGCCCCCCTCCCCCCTTGGCTCCTTTATATACTGAGGTAGAGGCACCCTAGAACACACAAGTTGATCCACGTGATCTATTCCTTAGCCGTGTGC
>NC_041390.1:288746845-288790811 GCF_002162155.2 Triticum dicoccoides
AGTCTATTTGACAAACTATCGTTGTGGTTTTGATGCGTAGGTGAGATTGGTTCTTACTTAAGCCCGTAGCAGCCACGTAAAACTTGCAACAACAAAGTAGAGGACGTCTAACTTGTTTTTGCAGGGCATGTTGTGATGTGATATGGTCAAGGCATGATGCTGAATTTTATTGTATGAGATGATCATGTTTTGTAACCGAGTTATCGGCAACTGGCAGGAGCCATATGGTTGTCGCTTTATTGTATGCAATGCAATCGCGATGTAATGCTTTACTTTATTACTAAACAGTAGTGATAGTCGTGGAAGCATAAGATTGGCGAGACGACAACGATGCTACGATGGAGATCAAGGTGTCGCGCCGGTGACGATGGTGATCATGACGGTGCTTCGGAGATGGAGATCACAAGCACAAGATGATGATGGCCATATCATATCACTTATATTGATTGCATGTGATGTTTATCCTTTTATGCATCTTATCTTGCTTTGATTAACGGTAGCATTATAAGATGATCTCTCACTAAATTATCAAGAAGTGTTCTCCCTGAGTATGCACCGTTGCCAAAGTTCGTCGTGCCCAGACACCATGTGATGATCGGGTGTGATAAGCTCTACGTCCATCTACAACGGGTGCAAGCCAGTTTTGCACACGCAGAATACTCAGGTTAAACTTGACGAGCCTAGCATATGCAGAGATGGCCTCGGAACACGGAGACCGAAAGGTCGAACGTGAATCATATAGTAGATATGATCAACATAAACGATGTTCACCATTGAAAGCTACTCCATCTCACGTGATGATCGGTTATGGTTTAGTTGATTTGGATCACGTAATCACTTAGAAGATTAGAGGGATGTCTATCTAAGTGGGAGTTCTTAAGTAATATGATTAATTGAACTTAAATTTATCATGAACTTAGTACCTGATAGTATCTTGCTTGTTTATGTTGATTGTAGATAGATGGCTCGTGCTGTTGTTCCGTTGAATTTTAATGCGTTCCTTGAGAAAGCAAAGTTGAAAGATGATGGTAGCAATTACACGGACTGGGTCCGTAACTTGAGGATTATCCTCATCGCTACACAGAAGAATTACGTCCTGGAAGCACCGCTGGGTGCCAGGCCTGCTGCTGGAGCAACACCAGATGTTATGAACGTGTGGCAGAGCAAAGCTGATGACTACTCGATAGTTCAGTGTGCCATGCTTTACGGCTTAGAATCGGGACTTCAACGACGTTTTGAACGTCATGGAGCATATGAGATGTTCCAGGAGTTGAAGTTAATATTTCAAGCAAATGCCCGAATTGAGAGATATGAAGTCTCCAATAAGTTCTATAGCTGCAAGATGGAGGAGAATAGTTCTGTTAGTGAGCATATACTCAAAATGTCTGGGTATAATAATCACTTGATTCAATTGGGAGTTAATCTTCCGGATGATTGCGTCATTGACAGAATTCTCCAATCACTGCCACCAAGCTACAAGAGCTTCGTGATGAACTATAATATGCAAGGGATGAACAAGACTATTCCCGAGCTCTTCGCAATGCTGAAAGCTGCGGAGGTAGAAATCAAAAAGGAGCATCAAGTGTTGATGGTTAACAAAACCACTAGTTTCAAGAAAAAGGGTAAAGGGAAGAAGAAGGGGAACTTCAAGAAGAACGGCAAACAAGTTGCTGCTCAGGAGAAGAAACCCAAGTCTGGACCTAAGCCTGAAACTGAGTGCTTCTACTGCAAGCAGACTGGTCACTGGAAGCGGAACTGCCCCAAGTATTTGGCGGATAAGAAGGATGGCAAGGTGAACAAAGGTATATGTGATATACATGTTATTGATGTGTACCTTACTAGAGCTCGCAGTAGCACCTGGGTATTTGATACTGGTTCTGTTGCTAATATTTGCAACTCGAAACAGGGACTACGGAATAAGCGAGCATTGGCAAAGGACGAGGTGACGATGCGCGTGGGAAATGGTTCCAAAGTCGATGTGATCGCAGTTGGCACGCTACCTCTACATCTACCTTCGGGATTAATATTAGACCTAAATAATTGTTATTTGGTGCCAGTGTTGAGCATGAACATTATATCTGGATCTTGTTTAATGCGAGACGGTTATTCATTTAAATCAGAGAATAATGGTTGTTCTATTTATATGAGTAATATCTTTTATGGTCATGCACCCTTGAAGAGTGGTCTATTCTTATTGAATCTCGATAGTAGTAATACACATATTCATAATGTTGAAGCCAAAAGATGCAGAGTTGATAATGAAAGTGCAACTTATTTGTGGCACTGTCCTTTAGGTCATATCGGTATAAAGCGCATGAAGAAACTCCATACTGATGGACTTTTGGAGCCACTTGATTATGAATCACTTGGTACTTGCGAACCGTGCCTCATGGGCAAGATGACTAAAACACCGTTCTCCGGTACTATGAAGAGAGCAACAGATTTGTTGGAAATCATACATACCGATGTATGTGGTCCGATGAATATTGAGGCTCGTGGCGGATATCGTTATTTTCTCACCTTCACAGATGATTTAAGCAGATATGGGTATATCTACTTAATGAAACATAAGTCTGAAACATTTGAAAAGTTCAAAGAATTTCAGAGCGAAGTTGAAAATCATCGTAACAAGAAAATAAAGTTTCTACGATCTGATCGTGGAGGAGAATATTTGAGTTACGAGTTTGGTGTACATTTGAAAAATTGTGGAATAGTTTCGCAACTCACGCCACCTGGAACACCACAGCGTAATGGTGTGTCCGAACGTCGTAATCGTACTTTACTTGATATGGTGCGATCTATGATGTCTCTTACTGATTTACCGCTATCATTTTGAGGTTATGCTTTAGAGACGGCCGCATTCACGTTAAATAGGGCACCATCAAAATCCGTTGAGACGACGCCTTATGAACTGTGGTTTGGCAAGAAACCAAAGTTGTCGTTTCTTAAAGTTTGGGGCTTTGATGCTTATGTGAAAAAGCTTCAACCTCATAAGCTCGAACCCAAATCGGAGAAATGTGTCTTCATAGGATACCCAAAGGAGACTCTTGGGTACACCGGTACACCTTCTATCACAGATCCGAAGGCAAGACATTCGTTGCTAAGAATGGATCATTTCTAGAGAAGGAGTTTCTCTCGAAAGAAGTGAGTGGGAGGAAAGTAGAATTTGACGAGGTAACTGTACCTGCTCCCTTACTGGAAAGTAGTTCATCACAGAAAATTGTTTCAGTGACACCTACACCAGTTAGTGAGGAAGCCAATGATAATGATCATGAAACTTCAGATCAAGATACTACTGAACCTCGTAGATCAACCAGAGTAAGATCCGCACCAGAGTGGTACGGTAATCCTGTTCTGGAAGTCATGATACTAGATCATGATGAACCTACGAACTATGAAGAAGCGATGGTGAGCCCAGATTCCGCAAAATGGCTTGAAGCCATGAAATCTGAGATGGGATCCATGTATGAAAACAAAGTATGGACTTTGGTTGACTTGCCCGATGATCGGCAAGCAATTGAAAATAAATGGATCTTTAAGAAGAAGACTGACGCTGATGGTAATGCTACCGTCTACAAAGCTCGACTTGTAGCAAAAGGTTTTCGGCAAGTTCAAGGGATTGACTACGATGAGACCTTCTCACCCGTAGCGATGCTTAAGTCCGTCCGAATCATGTTAGCGATTGCCGCATTTTATGATTATGAAATTTGGCAGATGGATGTCAAAACTGCATTCCTGAATGGATTTCTGGAAGAAGAGTTGTATATGATGCAACCGGAAGGTTTTGTCGATCCAAAGGGAGCTAACAAAGTGTGCAAGCTCCAGCGATCCATTTATGGACTGGTGCAAGCCTCTCGGAGTTGGAATAAACGTTTTGATAGTGTGATCAAAGCATTTGGTTTTATACAGACTTTTGGAGAAGCCTGTATTTACAAGAAAGTGAGTGGGAGCTTTGTAGCATTTCTGATATTATATGTGGATGACATATTGCTGATTGGAAATGATATAGAATTTCTGGATAGCATAAAGGGATACTTGAATAAAAGTTTTTCAATGAAAGACCTCGGTGAAGCTGCTTACATATTAGGCATTAAGATCTATAGAGATAGATCAAGACGCTTAATTGGACTTTCACAAAGCACATACCTTGACAAGATTTTGAAGAAATTCAAAATGGATCAAGCAAAGAAAGGATTCTTGCCTGTGTTACAAGGTGTGAAGTTGAGTAAGACTCACTGCCCGACCACTGCAGAAGATAGAGAGAATACGAAAGATGTTCCCTATGCATCAGCCATAGGCTCTATCATGTATGCAATGTTGTGTACCAGACCTGATGTGTGCCTTGCTATAAGTTTAGCAGGGAGGTACCAAAGTAATCCAGGAGTGGATCACTGGACAATGGTCAAGAACATCCTGAAATACCTGAAAAGGACTAAGGATATGTTTCTCGTATATGGAGGTGACAAAGAGCTCACCGTAAAAGGTTACGTTGATGCAAGCTTTGACACTGATCCGGACGATTCTAAATCGCAAACCGGATACATGTTTACATTAAACGGTGGAGCTGTCAGTTGGTGCAGTTCTAAACAAAGCGTCGTAGCGGGATCTACATGTGAAGCGGAGTACATAGCTGCTTCGGAAGCAGCGAACGAAGGAGTCTGGATGAAGGAGTTCATATCCGATCTAGGTGTCATACCTAATGCATCGGGTCCAATGAAAATCTTTTGTGACAATACTGGTGCAATTGCTTTGGCAAAGGAATCCAGATTTCACAAAAGGACCAAACACAACAAGAGACGCTTCAACTCCATCCGGGATCTAGTCCGGGTGGGAGACATAGAGATTTGCAAGATACATACGGATTTGAATGTTGCAGACCCGTTGACTAAGCCTCTTCCACGAGCAAAACATGATCAGCACCAAAGCTCCATGGGTGTTAGATTCATTACAGTGTAATCTAGATTATTGACTCTAGTGCAAGTGGGAGACAGAAGGAAATATTCCCTAGAGGCAATAATAAAGTTATTATTTATTTCCTTATAATCATGATAAATGTTTATTATTCATGCTAGAATTGTATTAACCGAAAACATAATACATGTGTGAATACATAGACAAACAAAGTGTCACTAGTATGCCTCTACTTGACTAGCTCGTTAATCAAAGATGGTTATGTTTCCTGACCATGAACAATGAGTTGTTATTTGATTAATGAGGTCACATCATTAATTGAATGATCTGATTGACATGACCCATTCCATTAGCTTAGCACCCGATCGTTTAGTATGTTGCTATTGCTTTCTTCATGACTTATACATGTTCCTATGACTATGAGATTATGCAACTCCCGTTTACCGGAGGAACACTTTGGGTGCTACCAAACGTCACAACATAACTGGGTGATTATAAAGGAGCACTACAGGTGTCTCCAAAGGTAGATGTTGGGTTGGCGTATTTCGAGATTAGGATTTGTCACTCCGATTGTTGGAGAGGTATCTCTGGGCCCTCTCGGTAATACACATCACATAAGCCTTGCAAGCATTACAACTAATATGTTAGTTGTGAGATGATGTATTACGGAACGAGTAAAGAGACTTGCCGGTAACGAGATTGAACTAGGTATTGGATACCGACGATCGAATCTCGGGCAAGTAACATACCGATGACAAAGGGAACAACGTATGTTGTTATGCGGTCTGACCGATAAAGATCTTCGTAGAATATGTAGGAGCCAATATGGGCATCCAGGTCCCGCTATTGGTTATTGACCGAAAACGTGTCTCGGTCATGTCTACATTGTTCTCAAACCCGTAGGGTCCGCACGCTTAAGGTTACGATGACAGTTACATTATGAGTTTATGCATTTTGATGTACTGAAGGTTGTTCGGAGTCCCGGATGTGATCACGGACATGACGAGGATTCTCGAAATGGTCGAGACGTAAAGATTGATATATTGGAAGCCTATGTTTGGACATCGGGAGTGTTCCGGGTGAAATCGGGATTTTACCGGGTTACCGTGAGGTTACCGGAACCCCCCGGGAGCCATATGGGCCTTCATGGGCCTTAGTGGAAAGGAGAAAAGGGCAGCCCAAGGGGGCTGCGCACCTCCCCCCTCCCCTAGTCCTATTAGGACTAGGAGAGGTGGCCGGCCACCCTTCTCCCCTTTCCCCCCTTGGGGAATCCTAGTTGGAATAGGATTGGGGGGGGGAGTCCTACTCCCGGAAGGAGTAGGACTCCTCCTGCGCCCTCTCCCTGGCCGGCGCCCCCTCCCCCCTTGCTCCTTTATATACTGAGGTAGAGGAACCCTAGAACACACAAGTTGATCCACGTGATCTATTCCTTAGCCGTGTGCAGTGCCCCCTGCCACCATATTCCTCGATAATACTGTAGCGGAGTTTAGGCGAAGCCCTGCTGCTGTAGTACATCAAGATCATCACCACGCCGTCGTGCTGACGGAACTCTTCCCCGACACTTTGCTGGATCGGAGTCCGGGGATCGTCATCGAGCTGAACGTGTGCTCGAACTCGGAGGTGCCGTAGTTTCGGTGCTTGATCGGTTGGATCGTGAAGACGTACGACTACTTCCTCTACGTCGTGTCATCGCTTCCGCAGTCGGTCTGCGTTGGGTACGTAGACAACACTCTCCCCCTCGTTGCTATGCATCACATGATCTTGCGTGTGCGTAGGAAATTTTTTGAAATTACTACGAAACCCAACACATTGCACATCCTGGTACACTGCCAGGGCATTCATATAGAGTCATATTTTGTTCTAGTATCGAGTTGTAATTTTGAGTTATAAGTAAATAGAAGTGTGATGATCATCATTATTCATTATTAGAGCATTGTCCCAGTGAGGAAAAAAAGAGGCCAAAAAGAGCCTAGAAAAAAAGTCCAAAAAGAGCCCACCAAAGAAATAACGAGAGAAAAAGAGAGAAGGGGCAATGTTACTATGTTTCTCCACACTTGTGCTTCAAAGTAGCACCATTTTTTGATATAGAGAGTCTCTTATGTAGTCACTTTCATATACTAGTGGGAATTTTTCATTATAGAACTTGGCTTGTATATTCTGATTATGGGCTTCCTCAAATGCTGAGGTCTTCTAGAGCAAGCAAGTTAGATGCACACCCACTTAGTTTTCATTTTGAGCTTTCATACACTTATAACTCCTAGTGCATTCGTTGCATGGCAATCCCCACTCCTTGCATTGACATCAATTGATGGGCATCTCCATAGCTCATTGGTTAGCCTCGTCGATGTGAGACTTTATCCTTTTTTGTCTTCTCCAAATTAATCTCTACCACCACATTTTATTCCACCTATAGTGCTACATCCATGGCTTGCGCTCATGTATTGTGTGGGGGTTGAAAAAGCTGAAGCGTGTTAAAAAGTATGAACCAATTGCTTGGCTGACACCAGGGTAGTGCATGATCTATACTTTGTGTTAAGAAGCTGGAGCATGACAAGGCTATATGATTTTGTAGGGATAGCGTTCTTTAGCATTTATATTTTTAAAGGCATGATTGTTTGTTGGTATGACTGAGTATTAATGTCTTTGTGTCAAATAATAAACTATTGCTTTGAATCATTCGGATATAAATATTCATACCATAAAAGAAAGATTGCATGATATACATGTTAGGCAGCATTCCACATCAAAAATTATATTTTTATCATTTACCTACTCAAGGACGAGCAGGAATTAAGCTTGGGGATGGTCGATACATCTCCAACGTATCTATATTTTTTGATTGCTCCATGCTATTATATTATCAATCTTGGATATTTTATATGCAATTATATATCGTTTTTTGGGACTAACCTAGTGTGAGTTGCTATTTTTTGCTTGTTTTTGGATTTTTAGAAAATCAATATCAAACAGAGTCCAAACGGCGAGAAAACTTTGGATTAATTTTTCTGGACTAGAAGGGACCCTCGAAGGTTCGGGAGAAGACCAAGCCATTTAAATCAACCGGTGCAATCTCTCTTCAAAATCATTCCAACGGTGTTTCTCTTGAGTGGGCCATAACCCACAGGTCTTTCCCAGGATCTTACCCGACTCTTCTATTTTTCCCGGAGTTATTCTCAAATTCATTTCAAAGTTCGACGTAAGAATGATTTGTCATTAGTCAAATGTCTTTCTCCAAGATCTTTCAAATTCTTTCATTGTCGGTTCAACCTTTCCAATTTTCATCCCGGAGCACCTCAACAATTCATGGTGGTGTTTATCATCGTCATTCTCAACATCTGAAGACCGAAGAAGAGTTTTTCCTCCAAATCGTATCCGTTCTTCCAAAGATGCGAAGTTCAAGCTTGTTTCCATCCTCTCATAATTGTTTCAGATTGTGAGAATTCTTTTCACCCATCCAGAGCAATTCAGGTGTCTTTTAAGTTTGATCATCCGGAGTCCATCATCTCATAATTATTCATTCTTAGCTTTCAGCTATTGTTCCCCAAATCTTTCCGGTGCTTCATTCAATTATTCTCTAATCAGCTCGTGATCTCTTCGTTCTCTTGTATCAAATCCCCTCAAGTATCTTCATTCATTTTCCAAGTCTTCCTGGTGAATTGTGCCTTTGCTACTTTCATTTTCAATTCTTACGGTGGTTTGTTCAAGATCCCTCTTCCTATGTTCTAATATCAATTCATTTGTTCTTTCCAATCCCGACCGGTGATTTGTTGAAGACCTTCCCAAGTTTGCACCATATCTATCTTAATCCTTTCTACCAGAATAAGTAGTATGCCAAATCCGTTGCTTGTCATCAATTTAAATTGGTGAAGGATACGCATAATATAATTCTTATTCTTGCTTCATCCAAATGATGGATTCATTCTTCTGGAGTTTGTTCACGATGAGTAAATTATCGGTTCAAGTGCTTCATCTTTTCTTTCCGGAGTGCCAAGTTTTCTCGGTTCAAGATGCTCCATATAAATCATTGCAAGGCTTCACCTTGTGTTTTCAACTTCTCTTTTCTTTTGTTTGATCATTCTTTTGTTACCGGTGTTCTCATGAAGGCTAAACATGGTGGTTCTTCAAAGATTTAATTCATTCTCGAAGTGTTCTTCAAGATTTTCCTTGGAGGAGCTCAAGTATTCTTCTTCTTGCATTCCAAAGTGCAATTCCTTCTACTTATCTTTTGAGATGGTGTTATGTCATTTTTGACAATTTCCTTCATGTTTCATGATTCAAAAGTTGTCAAGAATGAGATAGTTAAGCACATCAATTTCTTCGGGCATGAGCTCTTCTCAATCCATCATTCTCTTCATTGGAGTTATATTGGGTTATATTTCACCTAAAGCTTTCCCTAAGGATTTTGCTATTTATGGTGCTCATAAATGACCCAAGTTCTTCATTCATCCTCCCGGTGAAATAAGTTTCTCGTCTCCTTGTTGATATCAATCCAATCTTTTATTTATGTAGTGGCAGAATTTCACCTCATAGTTTTGAGATGTTTTTCATAAGCCCACTACAAGCTTATTCGTGTCGTTGTTGGTTTCCCAACAACTCTGTTTTAACCTTCTTGGAAGGGTGCTTTCCAAGATCATTTGTGGCATAAGTTGACATTTTTCTTTTCAATTCTTTTATTCCAATGATCCATCTTCTATTCTTTCTTCCGGAGGCTTTGTGATGTTGCTCTTTTCACTCATCATCTCGTTTTGTCAAGATCATGTTCTTTTCGTGCTTATCCATTTAACCGGAGTGTCATGTCCTCTTTTCAAGTTCTTCCCATTTTTCAAGTTTTGCTTCTCTTTTCTACCAAAGTGTTGTCTGCATTCTTTTGTTCTCATTCCTTGCTTATTCCGTTTCAACCAGAGTGGTTACAGGGCCTTCCTTGTCACTGGAGCTCTTCATTCATAGCTTTGCAACCTCCAAGGTTCACATAATGTTCCTTGTTCCTCTCTTCTAACGTAGTGTTTTCAACTTCATTCATCTTCGGAGTACTCTTTCCTTGAAATTGCTTAACCTTTCAAGGTTCTTTGGTTTCACTTGTTTGTCGAAGAAGCAACTTTGTTCTACCTCTTTTCTTCCTTTTTCGTTTCTCTCCGGTGCCATCCTAGATCTCGGGACGAGATCCTCTTGTAGTGGTGGAGTGTTGTAACACCCCAAGACCGGCACTCCGGATGCCTTCCATGTTTTTCGAGTTTCATCGGGTAATTTGTTTTGTCTGTTGCATTCAGCTTTGCATCATGTGCATTGCATCATGTCATCATGCCATCATGCCATTTCATTTTTTTAGACCCAACTAAATAAAATGCATAGATCTTTGATCTATTTAAATTGAGGGAACTCGCATGGTGATTTCTCTATATAACATATCCTCCTAATATTTAGGGAGCTATATTAAACCATTCCATTGGCTTGGAATCACTCACAAACACATATGCACCGTTCTTCGAATTTCCTTTTATCCTTCTCAACTTCCCCTTCTTCCTTTGGGGCCTTTTAGTAAAATTGAGTGGCAATTTTACATTACCCATAAATCTTCCAAATCTGCTCATAAATCACATATATTGTGTACGGTCACCTCCTATAATTTCAATCCATTTGAAGTTCATTTGAATGAGTTTCGAAATTCGAACTTGCCGAGTTAAATCCAACGCGTGTGGATTTTACTTCCTCTAAAAATCGTCAGGCCATTTTTGTCAAATTCCTCGTATTTTTGTGAGTCCAGAAAAATTGTCCACGTGTCCAAGTTCTATCCCTAACTCTTCCTTTCTTCTCCTTTTCTTCTTTGTCATTTTCTGTTTATAGAAAATAAGAAAGAGGAGCCCAACCAGCCTTTCGGGCCACCTGGGCCTCCCAACCTCCCCGCAGTCCTCCAGGCCGGCCCAGTCCCTTGCCCCTCTAGGCCCAGCTGGCTCCCGAACCCTAGCATCATCTCCTCTCGATCCCATCTCTCTTCACCGCCGCCTCGCACACATCGAGCCAGGAGAGGAGCTCCCTGCGCCCGATCCCCTAGCCGCCTCCAGACAGACCGCCGCTCTGCGCGCGAGCCCCACACCGCGACCGCGCCAGGCTCTTCTTCCGCCGCGTGCTTCTCCTTCCTTCCTGCTTCGTCTTCGTCGTTGTCGTCTCCAAGTCAGAACCCAGCGAGCCCTTCCCTGGTGCCTCCCTCGGTCCGCGAGAACCCTCTGTCGCCGCCCTCGACTTCGATCTCCGGCCATGGCACCCTACACCGGCGACCACCTATAGGCCGCTGCTCCGAGCCGCCTCCACCTCCTTGCCGGAGCAGCAGCAGTAGCCGGCAACCACCGACGACGGCGACCCTCCAGCCGCCCCTGCCGCCCTGCTACCTCCAGCCGCCTCTGCCCGGCGAACCTCCTCACCTCCCGTGCCCCACCAGAGCCCAAGTCCGGCGCCGCCTTGCCGCCATCGAGCTGCGCCGCGTTCGTCTGCCTCCGCTCCATTCACCGGAGTCCTTGCTTTGCGTCACCCCGCCGAGTCCCTCTGTTGGTGCGCCTCTACCGTGCTGCCGCCCATGGATCCACGCGTCGCTGCACTTGTCATCGAACGTCGCGGCTCTTCTGCTTCAGGTCATGCCCAACCCCGCGTTGACTTCCCTGGCATCTTCTTCTGCAAGCCCTGCTGCCTTGGGTTGTAGCCGGTTCGATTTGTCATGTTGGACATCGACACCCGCGGATTTTGGACGCACCAAGTTCCATTTCAAAATGTTCAACTACATCCTATGTCGATTTTGTTGGAAACATAGTAATTTCAAAAAATTTCCTACGCACACGCAAGATCATAGTGATGCATACCAACGAGGGAAGAGTGTGATCTACGTACCCTTGTAGACCGACAGCGGAAGCGTTAGCACAACGCGGTTGATGTAGTCGTACGTCTTCACGGCTCGACCGATCAAGCACCAAACTACAGCACCTTCGAGTTCTAGCACATGTTCAGCTCGATAACGATCCCTGGACTTCGATCCAGCAAAGTGTCGGAGAAGAGTTCCGTCAGCACGACGGCGTGGTGACGATCTTCATGTACTACCGTCGCAGGGCTTCGCCTAAGCACCGCTACAATATTATCGAGGATTATGGTGGAAGGGGGCACCACACATGGCTACGAATATGATCATGTGGATCAACTTGTGTGTCTAGGGGTGCCCCCTGCCCCCGTATATAAAGGATCAAGGGGAGGAGGCCGGCCCCTATGGCGCGCCAAGGAGGAGTTCTCCTATTAGGAGTAGGAAAGAAGTGGGGAGGGAGAAGGAAAGGGGGGCGCCGCCCCCCCTCTCCTAGTCCAATTCGGACCAGGGGGGAGGAGGCGTGCGGCCCACCTTTGGCTGCCCCTCTCTCTCTTCACTAAGGTACATATGGCCAATTACTTCTCCCGGGGGGTTCCGGTAACCCTTCGACTCTCCGGTTTTTTCCGAAATCACCCGGAACACTTCCGGTGTCCGAATATAGCCGTCCAATATATCAATCTTTATGTCTCGACCATTTTGAGACTCCTCGTCATGTCCGTGATCACATCCGGGACTCCGAACTAATTTCGGTACATCAAAACTCATAAACTCATAATATAACTGTCATCGAAACCTTAAGCGTGCGGACCCTACGGGTTCGAGAACAATCTAGACATGACCGAGACACGTCTCCGGTCAATAACCAATAGCGGAACCTGGATGCTCATATTGGCTCCTACATATTCTACGAAGATCTTTATCGGTCAGACCGCATAACAACATACGTTGTTCCCTTTGTCATCGGTATGTTACTTGCTCGAGATTCGATCATCGATATCTCAATACCTAGTTCAATCTCGTTACCGGCAAGTCTCTTTACTCGTTTCGTAATACATCATCTTGCAACTAACTCATTAGTTGTAATGCTTGCAAGGCTTATGTGATGTGCATTATCGAGAGGGCCCAGAGATACCTCTCCGACAATCGAAGTGACAAATCCTAATCTCGAAATACGCCAATCCAACATTCACCTTTGGAGACACCTATAGAGCTCCTTTATAATCACCCAGTTACGTTGTGACGTTTGGTAGCACACAAAGTGTTCCTCCGGTAAACGGGAGTTGCATAATCTCATAGTAATAGAAACATGTATAAGTCATGAAGAAAGTAATAGCAACATACTAAACGATCGGGTGCTAAGCTAATGGAATGGGTCATGTCAATCACACCATTCTCCTAATGATGTGATCCCATTAATCAAATGAGAACACATGTCTATGGTTAGGAAACATAACCATCTTCGATTAACGAGCTAGTCAAGTAGAGGCATACTAGTGATGTTTGGTTTGTCTATGTATTCACACAAGTATTATGTTTCCGGATAATACAATTCTAGCATGAATAATAAACATTTATCATGATATAAGGAAATAAAATAATAACATTATTATTGCCTCTAGGGCATATTTCCTTCAGTCTCCCACTTGCACTAGAGTCAGTAATTTAGATTACACAGTAATGATTCTAACACCCATGGAGCTTTGGTGTTGATCATGTTTTGCTCGTGGAAGAGGCTTAGTCAACGGGTCTGCTACATTCAAATTCGTATGTATCTTGCAAATCTCTGTGTCTCCCACCTGGACTAGATCTCGGATGGAATTGAAGTGTCTCTTGATGTGCTTGGTTCTCTTGTGAAATCTGGATTCCTTTGCCAAGGCAATTGCATTGTCACAAAAGATTTTCATTGGACCCGATGCACTAGGTATGACACCTAGATCAGATATGAACTCCTTCATCCAGACTCCTTCGTCTGCTGCTTCCGAAGCAGCTATGTACTCCGCTTCACATGTAGATCCCACCACAACGCTTTGTTTAGAACTGCACCAACTAACAGCTCCGCTGTTTAATGTAAACACGTATCCGGTTTGCGATTTAGAATCGTCCGGATCTGTGTCAAAGCTTGCATCAATGTAACCATTTACGATGAGCTCTTTGTCACCTCCATATATGAGAAACATATCCTTAGTCCTTTTCAGGTATTTCAGGATGTTCTTGACCGCTGTCCAGTGATCCACTCCTGAATTACTTTGGTACCTCCCTGCTAGACTTATAGCAAGACACACATCAGGTCTGGTACACAGCATTGCATACATGATAGAGCCTATGGCTGAAGCATAGGGAACATCTTTCATTTTCTCTCTATCTTCTGCATTGGTCGGACTTTGAGTCTTACTCAATTTCACACCTTGTAACACAGGCAAGAATCCTTTCTTTGCTTGATCCATTTTGAACTTTTTTAAAACTTTGTCAAGGTATGTGCTTTGTGAAAGTCCAATTAAGCGTCTCGATCTGTCTCTATAGATCTTGATGCCCAATATGTAGGCAACTTCACCGAGGTGTTTCACTGAAAAACTTTTATTCAAGTATCCTTTTATGATATCCAGAAATTCTATATCATTTCCGATTAGTAATATGTCATCTACATATAATATCAGAAATGCTACAAAGCTCCTACTCACTTTCTTGTAAATACATGCTTCTCCAAAAGTCTGTATAAAACCAAATGCTTTGATCACACTATCAAAGCGTTTATTCCAACTCCGAGAGGCTTGCACCAGTCCATAAATGGATCGCTGGAGCTTGCACACTTTCTTAGCTCCTTTTGGATCGACAAAACCTTCCGGCTGCATCATATACAACTCTTCTTGCAGAAATCAATTCAGGAATGCAGTTTTGACATCCATTTGCCAAATTTCATAATCATAAAATGCGGCAATTGCTAACATGATTCAGATAGACTTAAGCATCGCTACGGGTGAGAATGTCTCATCGTAGTCAATCCCTTGAACTTGCCGAAAACCTTTTGCGACAAGTCGAGCTTTGTAGACAGTAATATTACCGTCAGCGTCAGTCTTCTTCTTGAAGATCCATTTATTCTCAATTGCTTGCCGATCATTGGGCAAGTCAACCAAAGTCCATACTTTGTTCTCATACATGGATCCCATCTCAGATTTCATGGCTTCAAGCCATTTTGCGGAATCTGGGTTCACCATCGCTTTTTCATAGTTCGTAGGTTCATCATGATCTAGTAGCATGACTTCCAGAACAGGATTACCATACCACTCTGGCGCGGATCTTACTCTGGTTGATCGACGAGGTTTAGTAGTATCTTGTTCTGAAGTTTCATGATCATTATCATTAGCTTCCTCACTAATTGGTGTAGGTGTAACAGAAACAGGTTTCTGTGATGTACTACTTTCCAATAAGGGAGCAGGTACAGTTACCTCGTCAAGTTCTACTTTCCTCCCACTCACTTCTTTTGAGAGAAACTCCTTCTCCAGAAAGTTTCCGAATTTAGCAACAAAAGTCTTGCCTTCGGATCTGTGATAGAAGGTGTATCCAATAGTTTCCTTTGGATATCCTATGAAGACATATTTCTCCGATTTAGGTTCGAGCTTATCAGGTTGAAGCTTTTTCACATAAGCATCGCAGCCCCAAACTTTCAGAAATGACAACTTTGATTTCTTGCCAAACCACAGTTCATAAGGCGTCGTCTCAATGGATTTTGATGGTGCCCTAATTAACGTGAATGCGGCCGTCTCTAGAGCATATCCCCAAAACGATAGCGCTAAATCAGTAAGAGACATCATAGATCGCACCATATCTAGTAAAGTACGATTACGACGTTCGGACACACCATTACGCTGTGGTGTTCCGGGTGGTGTGAGTTGCGAAACTATTCCACATTGTTTCAAATGTACACCAAACTCGTAACTCAAATATTCTCCTCCATGATCAGATCGTAGGAATTTTATTTTCTTGTTACGATGATTTTCAACTTCACTCTGAAATTCTTTAAACTTTTCAAACGTTTCAGACTTATGTTTCATTAAGTAGATATACCCATATTTGCTTAAGTCATCTGTGAAGGTGAGAAAATAACGATATCCGCCACGAGCCTCAACATTCATCGGACCACATACATCTGTATGTATGATTTCCAACAAATCTGTTGCTCTCTCCATAGTACCGGAGAACGGTGTTTTTGTCATCTTACCCATAAGGCATGGTTCGCAAGTACCAACTGATTCATAATCAAGTGGTTCCAAAAGCCCATCAGTATGGAGTTTATTCATGCGCTTTACACCGATATGACCCAAACGGCAGTACCACAAATAAGTTGCACTATCATTATCAACTCTGCATCTTTTGGCTTCAACACTATGAATATGTGTGTCACTACTATTGAGATTTAATAAGAATAGACCACTCTTTAAGGGTGCATGACCATAAAAGATATTACTCATATAAATAGAACAACCATTATTCTCTGATTTAAATGAATAACCGTCTCGCATCAAACAAGATCCAGATATAATGTTCATGCTTAACGCTGGCACCAAATAACAATTATTTAGATCTAATACTAATCCCGAAGGTAGATGTAGAGGTAGCGTGCCGACTGCGATCACATCGACTTTGGAACCATTTCCCATGCGCATCGTCACCTCGTCCTTAGCCAATCTTCGCTTAATCCGCAGTCCCTGTTTTGAGTTGCAAATATTAGCAACAGAACCAGTATCAAATACCCAGGTGCTACTGTGAGCATTAGTAAGGTACACATCAATAACATGTATATCACATATACCTTTGTTCACCTTGCCATCCTTCTTATCCGCCAAATACTTGGGGCAGTTTCGCTTCCAGTGACCAGTCTGCTTGCAGTAGAAGCACTCTGTTTCAGGCTTAGGTCCAGGTTTGGGTTTCTTCTCTTGAGTAGCAACTTGCTTGCTGTTCTTTTTGAAGTTCCCCTTCTTCTTCCCTTTGCCCTTTTTCTTGAAACTAGTGGTCTTGTTGACCATCAACACTTGATGCTCCTTCTTGATTTCTACCTCCGCAGCTTTCAGCATTGCGAAGAGCTCGGGAATAGTCTTATTCATCCCTTGCATATTATAGTTCATCACGAAGCTCTTGTAGCTTGGTGGTAGTGATTGGAGAATTCTATCAATGACGCAATCATCTGGAAGATTAACTCCCAATTGAATCAAGTGATTATTATACCCAGACATTTTGAGTATATGCTCACTGACAGAACTGTTCTCCTCCATCTTGCAGCTATAGAACTTATTGGAGACTTCATATCTCTCAATCCGGGCATTTCCTTGAAATATTAACTTCAACTCCTGGAACATCTCATATGCTCCATGACGTTCAAAACATCGTTGAAGTCCCGATTCTAAGCCGTAAAGCATGGCACATTGAATTATCAAGTAGTCATCAGCTTTGCTCTGCCAGACGTTCATAACATCTGGTGTTGCTCCAGCAGCAGGCCTGGCACCCAGCGGTGCTTCCAGGACGTAATTCTTCTGTGCAGCAATGAGGATAATCCTCAAGTTACGGACCCAGTCCGTGTAATTGCTACCATCATCTTTCAACTTTGCTTTCTCAAGGAACGCATTAAAATTCAACGGAACAACAGCACGGGCCATCTATCTACAATCAAACATAAACAAGCAAGATACTATCAGGTACTAAGTTCATGATAAATTTAGGTTCAATTAATCATATTACTAAAGAACTCCCACTTAGACAGACATCCCTCTAATCCTCTAAGTGATTACGTGATCCAAATCAACTAAACCATGTCCGATCATCACGTGAAATGGAGCAGTTTCATTGGTGAACATCGCTATGTTGATCATATCTACTATATGATTCACGCTCGACCTTTCGGTCTCTGTGTTCCGAGGCCATATCTGTATATGCTTGGCTCGTCAAGTATAACCCGAGTATTCTGCGTGTGCAACTGTTTTGCACCCATTGTATGTGAACATAGAGCCTATCACACCCGATCATCACGTGGTGTCTCAGCACGAAGAACTTTCGCAACGGTGCATACTCAGGGAGAACACTTCTTGATAATTAGTGACAGATCATCTTAAAATGCTACCATCAATCAAAGCAAGATAAGATGCATAAAAGATAAACATCACATGCAATCAATATAAGTGATATGATATGGCCATCATCATCTTGTGCTTGTGATCTCCATCTTCGAAGCACCGTCGTGATCACCATCGTCACCGGCGCGACACCTTGATCACCATCATAGCATCGTTGTCGTCTCGCCAATTTTATGCTTCCACGACTATCGCTACTGTTTAGTGATAAAGTAAAGCATTACAGCACAATTGCATTGCATACAATAAAGCGACAACCATATGGCTCCTGCCAGTTGCCGATAACTTGGTTACAAAACATGATCATCTCATACAATAAAATTCCGCATCATGTCTTGACCATATCACATCACAACATGCCCTGCAAAAACAAGTTAGACGTCCTCTACTTTGTTGTTGCAAGTTTTACGTGGCTGCTACGGGCTTAAGCAAGAACCAATCTTACCTACGCATCAAAACCACAACGATAGTTTGTCAAGTTGGTGCTGTTTTAACCTTCGCAAGGACCGGGCATAGCCACACTCGGTTTAACTAAAGTTGGAGAAACTGTCACCCGCTAGCCACCTTTGTGCAAAGCACGTGGGGAGAACCGGTCTCGCGTAAGCGTATGCGTAATGTCGGTCCGGGCCGCTTCGTCCAACAATACCGCCGAACCAAAGTATGACATGCTGGTAAGCAGTATGACTTATATCGCCCACAACTCCCTTGTGTTCTACTTGTGCATATAACATCAACACATAAAACCTAGGCTCTGATACCACTGTTGGGGAACGTAGTAATTTCAAAAAAATTCCTACGCACACGCAAGATCATGGTGATGCATAGCAATGAGGGAAGAGTGTGATCTACGTACCCTTGTAGATCGACAGCGGAAGCGTTAGCACAACGCGGTTGATGTAGTCGTACGTCTTCACGACCCGACCGATCAAGCACCGAAACTACGTCACCTCCGAGTTCTAGCACACGTTCAGCTCGATGACGATCCCCGGACTTCGATCCAGCAAAGTGTCGGGGAAGAGTTCCGTCAGCACGACGGCGTGGTGACGATCTTGATGTACTACCGTCGCAGGGCTTCGCCTAAGCACCGCTACAATATTATCGAGGATTATGGTGGAAGGGGGCACCGCACACGGCTAAGAATATGATCACGTGGATCAACTTGTGTGTCTAGGGGTGCCCCCTGCCCCCGTATATAAAGGATCAAGGGGAGGAGGCCGGCCGGCCCCTATGGAGCGCCAAGGAGGAGTCCTCCTCCTAGTAGGAGTAGGACTCCTACTAGGAGGGGGAAAGAAGTGGGGAGGGAGAAGGAAAGGGGGGCGCCGCCCCCCTCTCCTAGTCCAATTCGGACCAAGGGGGAGGAGGCGTGCGGCCCACCTTTGGCTGCCCCTCTCTCTCTCCACTAAGACCCATATGGCCCATTACTTCTCCCGGGGGGTTCCGGTAACCCTCCGGCTCTCCAGTTTTCTCCGAAATCACCCAGAACACTTCCGGTGTCCGAATATAGCCGTCCAATATATCAATCTTTATGTCTCGACCATTTTGACACTCCTCGTCATGTCCGTGATCACATCCGGGACTCCGAACTAACTTCGGTACATCAAAACTCATAAACTGATAATATAACTGTCATCGAAACCTTAAGCGTGCGGACCCTACGGGTTCGAGAACAATGTAGACATGACCGAGACACGTCTCCGGTCAATAACCAATAGCGGAACCTGGATGCTCATATTGGCTCCTACATATTCTACGAAGATCTTTATAGGTCAGACCGCATAACAACATACGTTGTTCCCTTTGTCATCGGTATGTTACTTGCCCGAGATTCGATCGTCGGTATCTCAATACCTAGTTCAATGTCGTTACCGGCAAGTCTCTTTACTCGTTTCGTAAGACATCATCTTGCAACTAACTCATTAGTTGTAATGCTTGCAAGGCTTATGTGATGTGCATTACCGAGAGGGCCCAGAGATACCTCTCTGACAATCGGAGTGACAAATCCTAATCTCGAAATACGCCAACCCAACATTCACCTTTGGAGACACCTGTAGAGCTCCTTTATAATCACCCAGATACGTTGTGATGTTTGGTAGCACACAAAGTGTTCCTCCGGTAAACGGGAGTTGCATAATCTCATAGTCATAGGAACATGTATAAGTCATGAAGAAAGTAATAGCAACATACTAAACGATCGGGTGCTAAGCTAATGGAATGGGTCGTGTCAATCACATACTAAACGGGAGAATGATGTGATCCCATTAATTAAATGACAACACATGTCTATGGTTAGGAAACATAACCATCTTCGATTAACGAGCTAGTCAAGTAGAGGCATACTAGTGACATTTGGTTTGTCTATGTATTCACACAAGTATTATGTTTCCGGATAATACAATTCTAGCATGAATAATAAACATTTATCATGATATAAGGAAATAAAATAATAACATTATTATTGCCTCTAGGGCATATTTCCTTCAGATTTCGCCAAGTACCACGACGTCCGTCGATCGCCAAGTACCCCTTCGGATACGCAAGTCCCTCGAAGGTTCACCGATGCCAAGTACCACACGGAAACGCCAAGTACCCCTAAGCGCAAAGACGCCATGACCGTTTCGGGATTCACCAAGTACCGCTACCGATGGCTCGAACATCTATGAAACGTGTACCGCTACCGTCGCAAGAATCGAGACCGACAAGTCCGAAGATGCAAGTACCACTCCGAACCATGTACGACTACCATCGCCGAAGACCCGTGTAACGCAAGCATCAAGTTCAACCACCGTCGTGTGAACCGCTACTTCCACGACGGCCGTGAACGACTACTTCCCTCGATGATCTCGATACGCTTCGAAAATGCATGCTTCGAAGGTATAACCCCGAGATGACCGTCGGAGAACGAATGCTTGTGTTGTATGAGATGCACCCTTTGTCTGCACCGTGTCCGGAGTGTCTCTCGCTCCCATGCTATGGACTCGTGGGAACCCGGTTATCGGGAGCACCCCACCATCTCTTGCGTGTTCCACATGTCCGCATCCTTCTCTTTTGCATCGGTATCTCAATCGAGTTACCGATACTGATATGTTGCCGTGGCACCCTTCCGTTTCCGCCATGATGACAAATGCTCCATAATATGCTCATGTCAACTTTTAATAAAAATTGCATAAACTTGCACATGTCATCCGCATCATGATAACAACATCAAGAATGTTTAAAATTGTTGTTTGCATCAAATTGCTAAATGACATATGGGGATTTACCGGAATTGTTGTTTGTTATTTCCAGCCTCATTTAAACTTGCCTAAATAGTTAATTTAATTATGTTTCACCTCTTGCCATGTTTAACAACATTTAATATTGTTGGGTACATAACTGGGAAAGAACTAAATAAGTCATGTGGTGTTTCATCAATATGCAACTCGTTGCATATTGAGCTCCACTTAACTTGTAGTTTTGTTTATGCACTTTGCCATGCCATGAATCATTAAACTGCACATGCATCATACTTGATTGTGCATCATGCCATGTTTATGCTTGTGTGTTTACCATGTTGTTTGTTTCTTTCTCGTGTTGCTTCTTCTTGATAGTTCCGGTTACGTTGCGTTTGTGAGGATCCGTTCGACTACGTCTGTTTGTCTACTTCATGGACTCGTTCTTCTTCCTTGCGGGATCTCAGGCAAGATGACCATACCCTCGAAATCACTTCTATCTTTGCTTTGCTAGTTGTTCATTCTATCGCTATGTCGCGCTACCTACCACTTGTTATATCATGCCTCCCATATTGCCATGTCAAGCCTCTAACCCACCTTTCCTAGCAAACCGTTGTTTGGCTATGTTACCGCTTTTGCTCAGCCCCTCTCATAGCGTTGCTAGTTGCAGGTGAAGATGAAGTTTGTTCCTTGTTGGAACATGGATATTGTTGGGATATCATTGTTATCTCCTATTTACTTTAATGCACCTATATACTTGGTAAAGGGTGGAAGGCTCGGCCTTATGCCTGGTGTTTTGTTCCACTCTTGCCATCCTAGTTTCCGTCATACCGGTGTTATATTCCTTGATTTTGCATTCCTTACGCGGTTGGGTGTTATGGGAACCCCTTGATAGTTCGCTTTGAATAAAACTCCTCCAACAAGGCCCAACCTTGGTTTTAACATTTGCCACCTAAGCCTTTTTCCCTTGGGTTCTGCAGACTCAAGGGTCATCTTTATTTTAAACCCCCAGGCCAGTGCTCCTCTGAGTGTTGGTCCAACCTGTCAGCCGCCGGTGGCCACCAGGGGCAACTCTGGGTTGGCCTACCGGAAGTTTGTACAATCCGGTGTGCCCTGAGAACGAGATATGTGTAGCTCCTATCGGGATTTGTCGGCACATTCGGGCGGCTTTGCTGGTCTTGTTTTACCATTGTCGAAATGTCTTGTGACCGGGATTCCGACATATTATAGTTCATCACGAAGCCTTTGTAGCTTGGTGGCAGTGATTGAAGAACTTTGTCAATAACACTATCATCTGGAAGATTAACTCCCAGCTGAGTCAAGTGATTATGATACCCAAAGATTTTGAGTATGTGTTCACTGACAGAGCCGTTCTGCTCCATCTTGCAGCTATAGAACTTGTTGGAGACTTCATATCTCTCAACTCGGGCATTTGCTTGAAATATTAACTTAACCTCCTGGAACATCTCATATGGTCCATGACGTTCAAAACATCTTTGAAGTCCCAATTCTAAGCCGTAAAGCATGGCACACTGAACTATCGAGTAGTCATTAGATCAAGCTTGCCAGACGTTCATAACATCAGCATCTGCTCCTGCTGCAGGCCTTTCACCTAGCGATGCATCAAGGACATAATTCTTCTGTGCAGCAATGAGGATAATCCTCAAGTTACTGACCCAGTCCGTTTAGTTACTACCATCATCTTTCAACTTAGCTTTCTCTAGGAACACATTAAAATTCAAGGTAATGGTAGTACGGGCCATTGATCTACAACATGGATATGCAAAAATTATCAAGACTAAGTTCATGATAAAATAAGTTCAATTAATCATATTACTTAAGAACTCCCACTTAGATAGACATCCCTCAAGTCATCTAAATGATACGTGATCCAAATCAACTAAACCATGTCCGATCATCACATGAGATGGAGTAGTCATCAATGGTGAACATCTCTATGTTGATCATATCTACTATATGATTCATGTTCGACCTTTCGGTCTCCAGTGTTCCAAGGCCATGTCTGTACATGCCAGGCTCGTCGAGTTTAACCTGAGTATTCCGCATGTGCAGAACTATCTTGCACCCGTTGTATGTGAACGTAGAGCCTATCACGCCCGATCATCACATGGTGTCTCAGCACGACGAACTGTCGCAACGGCGCATACTCAGGGAGAACACTTATACCTTGAAATTTTAGTTATGGGATCATCTTATAATGCTACCGCCGTACTAAGCAAAATAAGATGCATAAAAGATAAACATCACATGCAATCAAAATATGTGACATGATATGGCCATCATCATCTAGTGCTTTTGAACTCCATCTCCAAAGCATCGTCATGATCTCCATTGTTACTGGCTTGACACCTTGATCTCCATCATAGTGTCGTGGTCGTCTCGCCAACTATTGCTTCTACAACTATCGCTAACGCATAGTGATAAAGCAATTACATGGCGTTTTCATTTCATACAATAAAGAGACAACCATAAGGCTCCTGTCGATTGCTAGTAACTTTTACAAAACATGATCATCTCATACAATAACATATATCACATCATTTCTTGACCATATCACATCACAACATGCCTTGCAAAAACAAGTTAGACGTCCTCTACTTTGTTGTTGCAAGTTTTACGTGGCTGCTACGGGCTTCTAGCAAGAACCATTCTTACCTACGCATCAAAAACACAATGATTTTTTGTCAAGTGTGTTGTTTTAACCTTCAACAAGGACCAGCCGTAGTCAAATTTGATTGAACTAAAGTTGGAGAAACAGACACCCGCCAACCACCTTTATGCAAAACTAGTTGCATGTCTGTCGGTGGAACAGGTCTCATGAACATGGTCATGTAAGGTTGGTCCAGGCCGCTTCATCCAACAATACCACCGAATCAAAATAAGAAATTGGTGGTAAGCATTATGATGATCACTGCCCACAACTCTCTGTGTTCTACTCGTGCATATCATCTACGCATAGACCGGGCTCTGATGCCACTGTTGGGTAACGTAGCATGCAACTTCAAAAAAAATCCTACGCTCAAGCAAGATCTATCTAGGAGATGCATAGCAACGGGAGGGGGAGAGTGTCTCTACGTGCCCTCGCAGACCGAAAGCGGAAGCATTTGACAACGCGGTTGATGTCGTCGAACTTCTTCTCGTTCTGACCGATCAAGCACCGAACGTATGACACCTCCAAGTTCTGCACACATTCAGCTCGATGACATCCCTCGAACTCTTGATCCAACAAAGTGTCGAGGAAGTAGATGAGTTCCGTCAGCACGACAGCGTGGTGACGGTGATGGTGAAGTGATCCCCGCAGGGCTTCGCCTAAGCACTACGAGAATATGACCGAGGGTGTAATCTGTGGAGGGAGGCACCGCACACGGCTAACAGATGTTGTTGTGTGTTCTAGGCGCCTCCCCTCTCATATATATAGGTGAGAGGGAGAGGGAGCAGGCAAGGGGGGCGCCCCTAGTCGGCTGAATCCTACTTGGGGTTCCTCCCCAATTCAGCCCCCCTTTCCTTTTTCACCGGAGGGGGAAGGAAAGAGGAGGGAGGAGGGAAGGAAAAGGGAGGCCGAATCCTTCCCCTTCCTTCTCTCTTCCCCTCTTTCGTTTCTCCTCTGGTGCGGCCCATATGGGGGGCGCAGCAGCCCCTACTGCTTGTTGTGTTTCCCCTCTTGGCCCATTAGGCCCATATCTTAGCCGGGGGGTCCTGGAACCCCTTCCGGTGACCCGATATGTACCAGGCAACCCTCCGGAACGCTTCTGGTGTCCGAATACTATTGTCCTATATATCAATCTTTACATCTCGACCATTTCTAGACTTCTCGTCATGTCCGTGATCTCATCCAGGAATCCGAACAACATTCGGTAACCAAATAACATAACTCATATAATACAAAATCGTCATCGAACGTTAAGCGTGCGGACCCTACGGGTTCGAGAACTATGTAGACATGACTGAGACACCTCTCCGGTCAATAACCAATAGCGGAACATGGATGCTCATGTTGGCTCCTACATATTCTACGAAGATCTTTATCCGTCGGACCGTTATGACAACATACGTTATTCACTTTGTCATCGGTATATTACTTGCCCGAGATTCGATCGTTGGTATCTTTATACCTAGTTCAATCTTGTTACTGGCAAGTCTCTTTACTCGTTCCGTAATGCATCATCCCACAACTAACTCATTAGTCACTTTGCTTGCAAGGCCTCTTATGATGTGTATTACCGAGAGGGCCCATAGCTACCTCTCTGATACTCGGAGTGACAAATCCTAATCTCGATCTATGACAACCTGACAAACACCTTCAGAGATACCTGTAGAGCATTTTTATAATCACCCAGTTAAGTTGTGACGTTTGATAGCACACTAGGCATTCCTCCGGTGTCCGGAAGTTGCATAATCTCATAGTCAAAGGAATATGTATATGACATGAAGAAAGAAATAGCAATAAAACTGAACGATCAATATGCTAAGTTAACGGATGCGTCTTGTTCACATCACTCTCCTAATGATGTGATCTCGTTCATCAAATGACAACACATTTCTATGGTTAGGAAACTTAACCATCTTTGATTAATGAGCTAGTCTTTTAGAGGCTTACTAGGGACACTATGTTTTGTCTATGTATCCACACATGTATCAAGTTTCCGGTTAATACAATTCTAGCATGAATAATAAACATTTATCATGAATAAGGAAATATAAAATAACAACTTTATTATTGCCTCTAGGGCATATTTCCTTCAGTAAACTCCATCTTTTTATCCTTGATGGCAACAATACAATACATACCTTGCTGCCCCTATTGTGACTGGGAAAGGACACTTCAAGATTGGACCTAAAGCTAAGCATTTCTCCCATTGCAAGAAAAACCAATCTAGTTGGCCAAACCAAACCAATAGTTCGAAAAGAATTACAAAGATATCAAATCATGCATAAAAGAATTCAGAGAAGATTCAAATAATATTCATAGACAAACTGATCATTAATCCACAATTCATCGGATCTTGACAAACACACCGCAAAAGAAGATTACGTCGGATAGATCCTCAAGAACATCATGGAGAACATCGTATTGAGAATCAAAGAGAGAGAGAGAGAGAAGAAGCCATCTACCTACTAGCTATGGACCCGTAGGTCTGTGGTAAACTACTCATGTTTCATCGGAAGGGCAATAGAGTTGATGTAGATGCCCTCCGTGATCGAATCCCCCTCCGGCAGGATGCCGAAAAAGGCCCCAAGATGGGATCTCATGGGAACATAAGGTTGCGGCGGAGGAAACGTGTTTTCGCGGATACTTTTGGTGGTTTGGGAATATATGTGAATATATAGGATGAAGAATTAGGTCAGGAGGTGTTGGAGTAGGCCACAAGGCAGCCCCCCTAGGGTGTGCCCTTGTGGCTTGTCATCTACTCCAATGTCTTCTGACTTGAAGTCCAAGTCCAACAGGTGTCTTCTGGTCCTAGAAAAATCATCGCGAAGGTTTGGACTCCGTTTGGGATTCCTTTTCTACGAAACTCAAAAACAAGGAAAAAACATAAACTAGCACTAGGCTCTAGGTTAATAGGTTAGTCCCAAAAATAATATAAAATATCACATTAATGCATATAAAACATCCAAAACAGATAATATAATAGCATGGAACAATAAAAAAATTCTAGATACGTTGGAGACATATTAAGCATCCCCAAGCTTAATTCATGCTCGTCCTCGAGTAGGTAAATGATAAAAATAGAATTTTTGATGTGGAATGCTACCTAACATATTTATCCATGTAATTTTCTTTATTGTGGCATGAATGTTCAGATCCATAAGATTCAAAACAAAAGTTAAATATTGGCATAAAAAACAATAATACTTCAAGCATACTAACAAGGAAATTATGTCTTCTCAAAATAACATGGCCAAAGAAAGCTATCCCTACAAAATCATATAGTCTCGCTATGCTCCATCTTCATCACACAAAATATTCAAATCAAGCACAACCCCGATGACAAGCCAAGCAATTGTTTCATACTTTTGATGTTCTCAAACATTTCCAACTTTCACGCAATACATGAGCATGAGCCATGGAGATAGCACTATAGGTGGAATAGAATATGGTGGTTGTGGAGAAGGCAAAAAGAAGGACATAGACTCACATCAACTAGGCGTATCAATGGGCTATGGAGATTCCCATCAATAGATATCAATGTGAGTGAGTAGGGATTGCCATGCAACGGATGCACAGAGCTATATGTTTATGAAAGCTCAGAAAGAAACTAATTGGGTGTGCATCCAACTCGCTTGCTCACGAAGACCTAGGCCAATTTGAGGAAGCCCATCCAAGTTCTATAATGACAAATTCCCACTAGTATATGAAAGTGACAACATAGGAGACTATCATGAAGATCATGGTGCTACTTTGAAGCACGAGTGTGGTAAAAGGATAGTAACATTCCCCCTTCTCTCTTTTGTCTCATTTTTTTATTTTGGGATCTTTGGCCTCTTTTTTTGTTCTCTCCTTTTTTTCCAATTCTCATCCCGACTTGTGGGGGAATCATAGTCTCCATCATCCTTTCCTCACATGGGATAATGCTGTAATAATGAAGATCATTGCACTTTTATTTACTTACAACTCAAGAATTACAACTTGATACTTAGAAGAAATTATGACTCTATATGAATGCCTCCGGCGTTGTACCGGGATGTGCAATGAATCAAGAGTGAGATGTATGAAGGAATTATGACAGGTGGCTTTGCCACAAATACGATGTCAACTACATGATCGTGCAAAGCAATATGACAATGATGAAGTGTGTTCTAATAAACGGAATGGTGGAAAGTTGCATGGCAATATATCTCGCAATGGCTATGGAAATTCCATAATAGGTAGGTATGGTGTCTGTTTTGAGGAAGGTATATGGTGGGTGTATGGTACTGGCGAAAGTTGCACGGTACTAGAGAGGCTAGCAATGGTGGAATGGTGAGAGTGTGTATAATCCATGGACTCAACATTAGTCATAAAGAACTCACATACTTATTGCAAAAATCTATTAGTTATCCAAACAAAGTACTAAGTGCATGCTCCTAGGGGATAGATTGGTAGGAAAAGACCATTGCTCGTTCCCGACCGCCACTCATAAGGAAGACAATCAAAAAATACCTCATGCTCCAACTTCGCTACATAATGGTTCACCATATGTGCATGCTACGAGAATCACAAACCTTAAAACAAGTATTTCTCCAATTCACAACTACTCACTAGTATGACTCTAATATCACCATCTTTATATCTCAAAACAATCATAAGGAATCAAACTTCTCATAGTATTCAATGCACTTTATATGAAAGTTTTTATTATATCCCTCTTGGATGCCTATCATATTAAGCATGAGAGTTCAATAATTTCTATAAAATAAAACCACCGCCGTGCTCTTAAAAGATATAAGTGAAGCACTAGAGCAAAATTGCATAGCTCAGAAGATATAAGTGAAGCAAATAGAGTATTCTAATAAATCACTATTCATGCGTGTCCCTCTCAAAAGGTGTGAACATCAAGGATGATTGTGGAAAACTAAAACGGAAGACTCATATCATACTAGACGCTGCAAGCAAAACACATATCATGTGGTGAATAAAAATATAGCTTCAAGTAAAGTTACCGATAGAAGAAGACGAAAGAGGGGATGCCTTCTGGGGCATCCCCAAGCTTAGGCTCTTGGTTTTCCTTGAATATTACCTTGGGGTGCCTTGGGCAATCCCAAGCTTAGGCTCTTGCCACTCCTTATTCCATAGTCCATCAAATCCTTACCCAAAACTTGAAAACTTCACTACACAGAACTCAACAGAAAATCTCATAAGCTCCGTTAGTATAAGAAAATAAATCACCACTTTTGGTACTGTTGTGAACTCATTCTTTATTTATATCGGTGTAATATCTACTGTATTCCAACTTTTCCATGGTTCATACCCCCCGATACTACCCATAGATTCATCAAAATAAGCAAACAACACATAGAAAACAGAATCTGTCAAAAACAGAAAAGTCTGTATTAATCTGGATAGTTTGAATACTTCTGTAACTCCAAAAATTCTGAAAACTTAGGAAAATAGAGGCAATTTGTATATCAATCTTTTGTAAAAAATACATAATTTTATTGTGCTTCTGTGATTTTTTTAAATTCTGAGACTGGGCGCAAAAGTTTCTGTTTTTCAGCAAGACCAAATCAACTATCACCGTAAGCCATCCCAAAGGTCTTACTTGGCAAAAACACTAACTAAAACATAAAAGCACATCTAACCAGAGGCTAGATGAATTATTTATTGAAAAACTTAACCAAAAAGCAAAGAAAAAAAATTTGGGTTGCCTCCCAATAAACACTATAGATTCTGTTAAGTAGCAATCCATATGTGAATTTAATTTTCTAGATCTAGGTATAAAAACACAAATAGATCTTAGTATTGTCATCTTTGGTATGCAATCCATAAGTAGCTCTCATAATAGATTCATATGTGAATTTAATTTTCTTTCTAGGAAAGTGTTCCATGGCCTTCCTTAAGGGAAATTGAAATCTAATGTTTTCTTCTTTCATATTAATAATTGCACCAATCATTCTAAGGAAAGGTCTACCAAGAATATAGGACAAGTAGGATTGCAATCTATATCAAGAACAATGAAATCTACGGGCACGTAATTCCTATTTGCAACAATAAGAACATCATTAATCCTTCCCATAGGTTTCTTAATAGTGGAATCCGCAAGATGCAAATTTAAAGAGCAATCATCAAATTCGCGGAAACCTAACACATCACATAATGTTTTTGGAATCGTGGAAATGCTAGCACCCAAATCACACAAAGCATGACACTCATAATCTTTAATCTTAATTTTAGTAGTAGGTTCACACTCATCATAAAGTTTTGTAGGGATAGAAACTTACAATTCAATCTTTCTTCAAAAGATTACATCATAGCATCAACGATATGTTTAGTAAAAGCTTTGTTTTGATTATAAGCATGAGGAGAACTCAACATGGATTGCAACAAGGAAATACAATCAATTGAAGAACAATTATCATAATTAAATTCCTTGAAATCCAAAAGAGTGGGTTCATCGCTACTTCAAGTTTTGACCTCTCCAATCCCACTTTTATCGATTTTTGCATCAAGATCTAAAAACTCTGAATTATTGGGATGCCTTTTAACTAAATTTGACTCATCTCCAGTCCCATCTTTATCAAGATTTATATTTGAAAACAAAGATTCAATAGGAGTCACATCAATCACTTTAAGATCTTATTTACTATGGTAGCTTGTTTATCAAAAATTTGGCCTACTAAATTTTCAAGATGAGAAAACTGAGCTTTCAGACCATAGAATTCCCTAGACATATCATCGAGCTATTTATTCATGTACTCCACAAAACTTTTCTGCTCTTTAATCTTGTTTCTAAAGAAACTATTATGCTCAAATTGTAAATACATGAAGCTCCTAACATTATTTTCAATTTCTTCCAACCTCCTAAAGTGAGCATCAATGTTCTTTGGTTGAGCCATAAATACAGCAAGGAGACCAACGTAGGGGCAAACAAAAAGCAAACGGAGAAGACAAACGGAAGAGGGGCGAAGAAAAAGGCAAATCTTTTTGAAAATCGTTTTAGAAGCGAGGGAGAGGAAAACGAGAGTCAAATGGCGAATAATGTAATGCAAGAGATGAGAGTTTATGTTGGGTACTTGGTATGTCTTGACTTTCCATAGATCTCCCTGGCAACGGCGCTAGGAATTCTTCCTGCTACTTCTTGAGCTTGCATTGGTTTTTTCCCTTGAAGAGGAAAGGGTGATGTAGCAAAGTAGAGATAAGTATTTCCCTCAGTTAGAGAACCAAGGTATCAATCCAGTAGGAGACAATGCACAAATCACCAATACCTGCACAAACAATCAAACAACTTGCACCCAACGCGATAAAGGGGTTGCTAATCCCTTCACAGTTACTTGCAAAAGTGAGATCTGATAGAGATAGATGAAACTAAACAAAAATAAAGCAAATATTTTTGGTTTATAGATTGGAAAGTAAAAGATTGAAAAATAGTAGATCGAAAACTAATATGATGGAAAATAGACCCGTGGGCCATAGGTTTCACTAGAGGCTTCTCTCAAGATAGCAAATAATACGGCGGGTGAACAATTTACTGTCGAGCAATTGATAGAAAAATGCAAAGTTATGTCGATATCTAAGGCAATGATTATGAAATATAGGCATCATGTCCATGTCAAGTAGACCGAAATGATTCTGCATCTACTACTATTACTCCACACATCGACTGACTCGTGCCATGTAGAGTATTAAGTTCAGGAAGAACAAAGTAGCAAATTAAGTAAGATGACATGATGTAGAGGAATAAACTCAAGCAATATGATGTAAACCCCATCTTTTTATCCTCGATGGAAATAATACAATACATGCCTTGCTGCCCCGACTATCACTGGGAAAGGACACCGCAAGATTGAACCCAAAGCTAAGCACATCTCCCATTGCAAGAAAAACCAATCTAGTCAGCCAAACCAAACTGATAGTTCGAAGAGAATTACAAAGATATCAAATCATGCATAAAAGAATTCAGAGAAGATTCAAATAATATTCATAGATAAACTGATCATAAATCCACAATTGATCGGATCTCGACAAACACACCGCAAAAGAAGATTACATCCGATAGATCTCCAAGAACATTGAGGACAACATGGTATTGAGAATCGAAGAGAGAGAAGAAGCCAACTAGCTACTAGCAATGGACCCATAGGTCTGTGGTAAACTACTCAAGCTACATTGGAAGGGAAATAAAGTTGATGTAGATTCCCTCCATGATCGAATCCCCCTCCGACAGGATGCCAGAAAAAGGCCCCAAGATGGGATCTCATGGTAACAGAAGGTTGTGGCGGTGGAAAAGTGTTTTCGTGAATACTTCTGGTGGTTTGGGAATATATGTGAATATATAGGACGAAGAATTAGGTTAGGAGGTGTTGGAGTAGGCCACAAGGCAGGGGGCGCACCCCTGTGGCTTGTCGTCTACTCCAAGGTCTTCTGACTTGGAGTCTGATGACCCACAAGTATAGGGGATCTATCATAGTCCTTTTGATAAGTAAGAGGGTCGAACCCAACGAGGAGTAGAAGGAAATGATAAGCAGTTTTCAGTAAGGTATTCTCTATAAGCACTGAAATTATCGGTAATAGATAGTTTTGTGGTAAGGTAATTTGTAACGGGTAACAAGTGATAAAAGTAAATAAGGTGCAGCAAGATGGCCCAATCCTTTTTGTAGCAAAGGACAAGCCTGGACAAACTCTTATATAAAGGAAAGCGCCCCGAGGACACATGGGAATTATCGTCAAGCTAGTTTTCATCACGCTCATATGATTCACGTTCGGTACTTTTATAATTTGATATGTGGGTGGACCGGTGCTTGGGTACTGCCCTTCCTTGGACAAGCATCCCACTTATGATTAACCCCTATTGCAAGCATCCGCAACTACCAAAGAAGTATTAAGGTAAACCTAACCATAGCATGAAACATATGGATCCAAATCAGCCCCTTACGAAGCAATGCATAAACTAGGGTTTAAGCTTCTATCACTCTAGCAACCCATCATCTACATATTACTTCCCAATGCCTTCCCCTAGGCCCAAACAATGGTGAAGTGTCATGTAGTCGACGTTCACATGACACCACTAGAGGAGAGACAACATACATCTCATCAAAATATCGAACGAATACCAAATTCACATGACTACTTATAGCAAGACTTATCCCATGTCCTCAGGAACAAACGTAACTACTCACAAATCATATTCATGTTCATAATCAGAGGGGTATTAACATGCATAAAGGATATGAACATATGATCTTCCACCAAGTAAACTAACTAGCATCAATTACAAGGAGTAATCAACACTACTAGCAACCCACATGTACCAATCTAAGGTTTTGAGACAAAGATTGGATACAAGAGATGAACTAGGGTTTGAGATGAGAAGGTGCTAGTGAAGATGTTGATGGAGATTGACCCCCTACCGATGAGAGGATTGATGGTGATGATTTTCCCCTCCCGGAGGGATGTTTCCCCGGTAGAACAGCTCCACTGGAGCCGTAGATTGGCTCCGCCTCATGGTGGCGGAGTTTCGTACCGAGAGCTTGCTTATGATTTTTTCCAGGGCAAAAGACTTCATATAGCCAAAGATGGGCACCGAAGGCCTGCCAGGGGGCCCACGAGACAGGGGGCGTGCTTAGGGGGGTAGACCGCGGCCCCCACCCTCGTGGACGGTGGGTGACCCCCCTCCGGTGCTTTCTTCGCCCAATATTTTATATATTCTGAAACTGACTTCCTTGGAGTTTCAGGATTTTTGGAGTTGTGCAGAATAGGTCTCTAATATTTGCTCCTTTTCCAGCCCAGAATTCCAGCTGCCGGCATTCTCCCTCTTCATGTAAACCTTGTAAAATAAGAGAGAATATGCATAAGTATTGTGACATAATGTGTAATAACATCCCATAATGCAATAAATATCGATATAAAAGCATGATGCAAAATGGAGGTATCAACTCCCCGAAGCTTAGACCTCGCTTGTCCTCAAGCGAAAGCCGATATCGAAAAATATCTCCACATGTTTAGAGATAGAGGTGTCGATAAAATAAAATACGGACATTGATACGTCTCCAACGTATCTATAATTTTTGATTGCTCCATGCTATATTATCTACTGTTTTGGAAATTATTGGGCTTTATTATCTACTTTTATATTATTTTTGGGACTAACCTATTAACTGGAGGCCCAGCCCAGAATTGCTGTTTTTTTTGCCTATTTTAGGGTTTCGAAGAGAAGGAATATCAAATGGAGCCAAAACCCTAATTCCACCGCCTTAACTTTCTGTATCCACGAGATCCCATCTTGGGGCCTGTTCCGGAGCTCCGCCGGAGGGGGCATCGATCACGGAGGGCTTCTACATTCAACACCATAGCCTCTCCGATGAAGTGTGAGTAGTTTACCTCAGACCTACGGGTCCATAGTTAGTAGCTAGATGGCTTCTTCTCTCTTTTTGGATCTCAATACAATGTTCTCCCCCTCTCTTGTGGAGAACTATTCGATGTAATCTTCTTTTTGCGGTGTGTTTGTTGAGACCGATGAATTGTGGGTTTATGATCAAGTCTATCTATGAATAATATTTGAATCTTCTCTGAATTATTTTATGTATGATTGGTTATCTTTGCAAGTCTCTTCGAATTATCAGTTTAGTTTGGCCTACTAGATTGGTCTTTCTTGCAATGGGAGAAGTGCTTAGCTTTGGGTTCAATCTTGCGGTGTCCTTTCCCAGTGATAGTAGGGGCAACAAGGCACGTATTGTATTGTTGCCATCGAGGATAACAAGATGGGGTATTCTTCATATTGCATGAGTCTATCCCTCTACATCATGTCATCTTGCTTAAGGCATTACTCTGTTTTTAACTTAATACTCTAGATGCATGCTGGATAGCGGTCGATGAGTGGAGTAATAGTAGTAGATGCAGGCAGGAGTCGGTCTACTTGTCTCAGACGTGATGCCTATATACATGATCATACGTAGATATTCTCATAACTATGCTCAGTTCGGTCAATTGCTCAACGACAATTTGTTCACCCACCGTAGAATACTTATCCTCTCGAGAGAAGCCACTAGTGAAACCTATGGCCCCCGGGTCTATCTTTATCATATTAATCTCCTACTACTTAGTTATTTCCTTTGCTATTTACTTTGCCTTTATTTTACTTTGCATCTTTATCACAAAAATACCAAAAATATTATCTTTATCATATCTATCAAATCTCACTCTCGTAAGTGGCCTTATAGGGATTGACAACCCCTATTTGCGTCGGTTGCGAGGATTTATTTGTTTTGTGCAGGTACGAGGGACTCGCGCGTAGCCTCCTACTGGATTGATACCTTGGTTCTCAAAAACTGAGGGAAATACTTACTCTACTTTGCTGCATCATCCCTTCCTCTTCGGGGAAAACCAACGCAGTGCTCAAGAGGTAGCAAGAAGGATTTCTGATGCCGTTGCCGGGGAGGTCTTCACACAAGTCAACATACCAAGTACCCATCACATACCCTTATCTCCCGCATTACATTTGTAACATCCCAAATTTGCAATTTGGAATGTTATACACTAGATCATCATGCAAATCATATTTTCATGCATTTTAGTTGATCCTAGAAATTCACGCAGCTCAAGGACCCACGGAGAGAGTTGGAGATTTCGTTATTTTCATATTTGAGTTCTCTCAAATTTTGGAAAAGAGGATCATTTGATTTATTTATTTCATCTTCAATTATTTTTCCAATATCAAAAAAAATGAGAGAGGGAATAATATGACTTTCCCAAAGTTAGGAAAAATGAAGATTTAATGAATAAGTCAAGTTTTGGTTTTGCCGGAGTTCTTTTGCGTTTTTTTTGGATAGGGAAAAGTGCGCGTTTTCAAAAAATTGCATTTTAGGCCCGGAGAAAAGTTCATTTTGTTCGACTCATTTTTAGGAGTTGGGGAAAATTTACTTTAGATTTTTCGGAGTTCGTTTAGATAGTTTTTCTTTTGTTTTTCTGCGCGCGAAACTGATTAAAAAAAAGGAGCAGCTCTCGTGCACCAGGCCAGCCGGGCTAAGGCCCAGCCAGCCGCCACCGCCCCCAGCCCCTCGCGCGAAGCCGAGTCCCAGCGGGACTCTAGGCCGCCGACCCCCCCTTTTGCCCCTTGGCCAAGTCACACCCCCCTCCTAGTATATATACTCACCCCCCTCTCCCCACACCACCCCAAGCCCCAAGCCGCCGCCTTAAGCCGCCGCCTCCGCCCTAAGCCGCCGCCCGGAGCCCCGCCTCCCGAGGTAGCCGCGCCGCCTCTTCTTTTCCTCGGTTCGGTTTTTCTTCTAGAAAACCGTTCCGGTTCTTCTCTTTTTTCTTCCGGCTTTGTTTCGGTTTTCTTCCGAAACCCTAGATCGGTTTTCATTCTTCTTTCGGACCGTTCGTCTCAACGAACGTGATCACCGATTTTTCCCGGTTAACGACGCCCGTTCGTTTAACCGTTCAACTCTTTCTTTTTGTCGAATTTATTCCGCGATCGCGATCTCAGATCCGATCTTCGTTCTAGTCTTTCTTCCCGCTCGTTTATCGGAATCAGGTGATTCAAGCGCCTGGAGTTTTGTCTCAAAACCGCCGTTCCGTCTAATCAACTTGAACAAGCCTTTGCTACAGTAAAATTTGACCTAGTTTCAACTTGCTAGAACCGAGTTGCTTTCTTCCGCCGTTTGTTTTTCCGTCGTCTGTTCGGTTCTTTCTTTCTTTGCAACCGGAGTTCTTAAGTTGAACTTTCTGGTTCGTTCTCTTGTTCGAGTTTTACCTGTGCATTAGATGAGTACTTATTGTGTGCTTGTTGTTTGTCTGCGATAGATCACCCGGATTGCGCCGCTTGTTACTTCGAAACCCTAGGTCTCGCGGATCATCAGCAAGGCAAGTAACACTTTGATCATACCTTTTCTACAACCCATGTTTTATTGCATTAGATCAATCCTCTCACATTGCATGATTAGGATCTAATTAAATTGTGGGATGGGAAGTAGATGAGGTAGTACCTATTACCTGTATTATTATCAAACCTTTGAGAGTTACTTCTACGTTGCTTATTATGCCATGCTATGCTAGTAGACGTGGATTGGGTGAGTGATATCCATGACAGATGTGAGATTGATAATTAAGGGTTTATCTAAGGTGGCAAATTGAACACACATCTAGGTGGATTGAGGCACCTGATGTCTATCAGGACTTGCCTGTTTTTATTTCGGACCGCCACCCAGGCTCAAAGGGATCATAAGATCATTCATGCTAGTAACTTCCGTGTGCAGCCACAAGCCATTATGGGCTCTGGCATAATTGATTAAGTCGTGCAAACTCTTACAGGGTAGACTAGCAGATGTAGGGGAAAGTAGGTGTATCGGTCTATCCATCGTAAGGTGCTAGCGCTTCTGAAAGACTGTGTCTCGGTCATCCGTCTTCTCAAACACCATGTAGTGCGAGAAACCAAACGGAGGCGATCGAGTCTTGTGGGGAAAAGTGCGCAAACCTCTGCAGAGTGTAACAAACTAATCATGATTAGCCGTGTCCCCGGTTATGGACAACTTGAGTATCTAGTACTTGAATATCATGTGAATCTCATCACGTTACTTATAATTAATGTTGTTGGGTTTTAATTACTTAATTGGGATCGGAATGCTGTCAACCATTCTCGATGTTTAACAACTACCATGATAGTTAAATAAATTTATTCCTTTGCAGTAGGGAAAAACTGGCTTTACGCAAAACTGTAACCATAGAGCTTTCCACCAGCCATATATGCATGTAGTATAGCTGTTTCATTCCATTACTCTCTATGTGTTACATTGCCAGCATATTCCATGTGCTGACCCGTTTTCGGGCTGCAACTTCTCATGTTGCAGACTTTTCAGACGATGAGTAAGGTGCTTTTAGGTCGTGGTTCTATACTCAGTGATGCCGTTGGAGTTGATGGACCCATTTATCTTCCGAGCCTTCCGCTGTTATCGTTATTAGATGACCTTAAGCCATATTTATTGTAATAAGTTCTCTTTGAGACATCGATGTAATAAGTGTGTGATTGCAACTCTACTATAAATCCTTCGAAGTACTGTGTGGTGTCAGCATTACTGATCCAGGGATGACACCGGAGCACAGTAGACTTGATCCATTCGGGTCGGGTCGCTACAGAGATGGTATCAGAGCACACACTGACTGTAGGACACGACCACTAAGTTAAAGCCATAGATCACCATTCTCTTCTCATTTTCTAACTCCTCATCTTTTCTACTCTTTTAGGATGACGAACGCGAAGATTAAGTACGCTCAACCGGATGAAGGCACACCATTTGGATTTCACCTGAAGGAAGTCACCAAGTACCTGAACATTGGATTACCAAGCTTCACGGGAACCTTCAACGCCACTCTGCCTGAAGAGGAGCGCTGGAAGATTCAAGCTCACGTTCCGGGAAGGACATTTGCGCCAATCATGAAGCATATAGATAGTGTTTTCAATGCACCAACCTGGAGTCTAGGAAGGAGCATGGCAGCTCATATCACCATGGGACGCATTGGAGAAATTTATCAAGAAGACCTCAAGGACACTATCTACCAGATTTGCGGACGCCGAGACGAACAATGGGAGTTAGTCAGCACCAAGAAGGATAGATCCATTGCATCTTTCATCCAGGAGTTAAACCAGCACATTCGACGCCACGAGAACCAGATGTGCAATGATATGATAGAGTTGAAGAATGCAAAGGCAAGGATCATCGAGCTAGAAGGAGAACTGAAGTCTACACGCAAGGACTACATGGACGAGATCGTAGCTCTAGCAAGACACAATGGCGATCTTAAGCAGGAGATTGAAGAACTCAAGAGGAAGTTAGCATCCAAGGAGGAAGACGAGTACGTCGCATGTCCGGACAACTACATCATCATCGACGACACCGATTCGGATCCAAGTGAACCCGACTTTGAAGACGAAGCTAGAGCAGATATCATGGAGTCTTCCACCGGTTCAAATTTCTAGATGACCACCAGATAGTAGTAGTATTCCCCCATGTAAACATCATAGTCGAGCACTTTTGCGATAGTTTTAGACCGATTGTAAGCCCTTGTTTGATTGAATGAAGTGATTTTGTGTGCATTTGCTCATGCGCATTGGGGTAGTGTTTTTCTCTTTAGACCTCACTCTATTCTTAATTCTCGTCTTTTCTAAACCCTCAGATGCCTCCGAGACGTGACAATGGATTCCCACCGGAGCTCACTCAGTTGATCCGGCAGCAGAATCAATTGATGCAGATGTTAGTCCAGAATCAGCATAACAACAACAATAACAACCCACCACCACCACCACCACCTGTTGACCACTTAGCCCGTTTCCTTAGGCTGAATCCGCCGGTGTTTTCCAGTAGCGCCGAGCCAATAGTAGCAGACGATTGGCTCCGCAAGATAGGAAGGGAGTTGACCACTGCAGGATGCACAGATGGTGAGAAAGTGAAGTTTGCCGCACATCAGCTTGACGGACCCGCGGCAGCATGGTGGGAGAATTTCACAGCCACTTACCCAGTTGACACTGTCACATGGGATCAGTTTCAGCAAGCTTTCCGCACTGCCCATGTTTCAGCAGGAGCTATGGCCATGAAGAAGCGTGAGTTTCGCAACTTACGCCAAGGAGGAAGGACAGTTAGCCAGTACGTTGACGATTTCACCAAGTTAGCACGTTATGCCCCAGATGACGTTGCTACGGATGCAGCTAAGCAGGAGAAGTTTCTGGAAGGACTGAATGATGAACTGAGCATGCAGTTGATGGTAGCGAGTTTCAACAACTACCAGGAGTTGGTAGATCGTGCCATCATGATTGAAGGAAAGCAACAGCAGATTGAGAACCGTAAGAGGAAGTATGGACAGGGGAAGTATAACTCTGGAGCCCAGCAGAAGCCCCGTTTTACCCCTAAACCAGGATTTCAGTTTCAGCATACCCATGGAGGAGGTAGTTCGCACAACCATAATGGCCACAAGAATGGTAATGGGAATGGAGGAAGCAACGGCCAGAACCGTACCACCCCATCGACCCCAACCAAGAGAGATCTGAGTCAAGTCACTTGTTTCAAGTGTTCCAAGACCGGACATTATGCCAATGAATGTCCCGAAGGCCAGAATGGAAATGGCAATGGAAGCTCTGGGAAGAAGCCGAACCCTTTCAATAGGGGACAGGTGAACCACGTTAATGTGGAGGAGGTTGAAGATTAGCCTGATGCAGTAATCGGTAAGTTTTTGGTTAAGACATTTACCGCACTCGTTCTTTTTGATACTGGTGCATCGCATTCATACATATCAAGGGGATTTGTGGAAAAGTATAGCTTGCCCACTAGGATTCTTAAAACGCCTATGCTAGTAAGCTCGCCAGGAGCAGAGTACATGGCCAGACAAGGATGTTTCCAAGTGCCATTAAGTATAGGAAGGCATGTTTTCCCAACGGATTTAATTATTCTGGAGTCCCAAGGTCTGGATGTGATTCTTGGTATGGATTGGCTGTCGATGTATGTAAGAAACATCGATTGTGCCAGTAAGACAATTTTGCTTACCACACCAGAAGGAAGAAGGATCAAGTATGTATCCCGGCATGTGCCAAACAGGACACAAGTAAACTGCCTAACAGGAGTTGTGCAAGAAGAAGTACCAGTGGTGAAGGATTTTCCTGATGTATTTCCCGAGGAATTGCCAGGCATGCCACCGGATAGAGACATTGAGTTTTTGATTGAGTTATTGCCAGGTACAGGCCCAATATCAAAGCAACCGTACCGGATGCCAGCAAAGGATTTGATGGAAATTAAGAATCAGATTAAGGAGTTATTGGATAAAGGTTACATTCGCCCAAGTTCTTCGCCTTGGGGATCACCCGTACTTCTAGTGGAAAAGAAGGATGGATCATTAAGGATGGTTTTAGATTATCGGGGATTGAATGAAGTAACCATCAAGAATAAGTACCCACTGCCAATGATTAATGATCTGTTTGATCGTTTGCAAGGAGCTAAAGTGTTTTCCAAGATCGATTTGCGATCAGGGTACCATCAATCAAAGATTCGAGAGCAGGACATACCTAAGACAGCATTCACCACAAGATATGGACTGTATGAGTATACTGTTATGTCATTTGGATTGACTAACGCACCTGCCTATTTTATGAACCCGATGAACAAAGTGTTTATGGAGTTTTTGGATAAGTTCGTCGTAGTGTTCATTGATGACATCCTGGTTTATTCAAAGAATGAAGAGGAGCATAAGGAACATTTGCGTTTGGTTTTGGAGAAACTAAGGGAACACCAGTTATACGCCAAATTCAGCAAATCTGAGTTTTGGTTGAAGGAAGTTGGATTCCTCGGACACGTTATATCCGGAGAAGGTATAGCAGTTGACCCCACTAAGGTTGAGACCGTAACCGAATGGGAATCACCAACGACAGCTGGAGAGATCCGGAGTTTTCTTGGACTCACAGGATACTACCGGAGGTTCATTGAGAACTTTTCAAAGATTGCAAAGCCTATGACTGAATTGTTGAAGAAGGATACTAAGTTCAATTGGACTGAGGAATGTGAGGCTAGTTTCCAGGAATTGAAGAAACGCTTGGTTACCTCACCAGTATTGATTTTGCCAGATCAGACCAAGGATTATGAGGTGTATTGCGACGCTTCACGTCGAGGACTTGGAGCAGTGCTTATGCAGGAAGGAAGAGTTGTTTCGTATGCTTCACGGCAACTGAAGCCTCATGAGTTGAATTATGCCACACATGATTTGGAGTTAGCAGCCGTAGTGCATGCATTGAAAACATGGAGACATTTCCTCATTGGAAATCATTGTGAGGTGTACATGGATCACAAGAGTTTGAAGTACATTTTCACGCAGAAGGAGTTGAACCTCAGACAAAGGAGATGGTTGGAGCTCATCAAGGATTATGACATGAGATTGCATTACCATCCCGGAAAAGCTAATGTGGTAGCTGACGCATTGAGCCGTAAGAGCCATGTCAACACCCTAGTGACGGGAGAAGTACCAAAGGAGTTAGCAGAAAACCTTCGTGAGCTATGTTTGGAAATAGTTCCGAGAGGCTATGTAGCAACATTGGAGATTCAGTCAACATTGATGGATAAGATCAGAGAAGCTCAGAAATCTGACAAGGAGATTGCTGCTATAAAAGAGAAATTGAGGGAAGGAAAAGCAAAGGGATTTCGTGAGGATGAGCACGATACCTTATGGTTTGAGGATCGTGTTTATGTGCCCAATGACCCGAAGATCAGGAAGTTGATTTTGCACGAGGCACATGATTCACCGTATTCGATTCACCCAGGGAATACCAAGATGTATTTGGATTTGAAGGAAACATTTTGGTGGACCGGAATGAAGAAGGATATTGCAGCATATGTAGCAGTTTGTGACGTTTGTCAGAGAGTAAAGGCAGAGCATCAGAAGCCAGCAGGATTGTTACAACCATTGCCGATACCCGAATGGAAGTGGGATAAGATAGGCATGGATTTTATCACAGGACTACCCAGGACGAAAGCAGGCTATGACTCGATATGGGTAGTAGTTGATCATTTGACGAAGGTAGCACATTTCATTCCAGTTAAGACCACTTACACCAGTGCTAAGTTGGCAAAGATATACATGACTAGGATCATTTGTTTGCATGGAGTTCCGAGGAGTATCGTATCAGATAGAGGAACTCAATTTACCTCAAAATTTTGGAATCAGTTGCATGAAACTTTAGGAACCAGACTAGAGTTCAGCACAGCTTTTCATCCGCAGACAGATGGACAGACCGAGAGAGTCAATCAGATTTTGGACGATATGCTGAGAGCTTATGCACTAGATTATGGATCTAGCTGGGACGATAACTTGCGGTATGCGGAGTTTTCTTATAACAACAGTTACCAAACCAGTTTGAAGATGGCACCTTTCGAAGCTTTATATGGAAGGAGGTGCAGGACACCGTTGTCATGGGACGAAGTTGGAGACCGTCAATTCTTTGGACCAGATTTGATTAAGGAGTCTGAACGGAAAGTTAAGTTGATTCGCGATAGGCTCAAGGTAGCCCAGTCCAGGCAGAAGAGCTACGCAGATTCAAAACGCAAGGAGACAGTTTACGAAACTGGAGACAGAATTTACCTTCAAGTATCCCCACTTCGAGGGGTTAAGCGCTTTGGAGTTAAGGGAAAATTAGCACCGCGCTTCGTTGGACCGTACAAGATCTTGCAATGTATGGGAGAAGTCGCTTATAAGTTGGAATTACCAGAGGAGCTGTCAGGAGTTCATGATGTATTCCATGTTTCTCAGCTGAAGAAATGTCATGCCGAGATGGCGGAGGTACCGCTAAGAGATACCATGCCACTCGAAGCGATTTAGTTGGAGGATGACTTAACATATGAGGAGAAGCCAGTCAAGATTCTCGATTATGCCAGCAGAGTTACCCGCAGCAAGGTTATCAAGTTTTGCAAAGTTCAGTGGAACCACCACTCAGAGGATGAAGCCACCTGGGAAAGAGAAGAAGATTTGCTCAAGGACCACACTCACCTATTTTCTAGCCAACCCGAATCTCGAGGGCGAGATTCATCTTAAGGGGGGTAGGTTTGTAACATCCCAAATTTGCAATTTGGAATGTTATACACTAGATCATCATGCATATCATATTTTCATGCATTTTAGTTGATCCTAGAAATTTCACGCACCTCAAGGACCCACGGAGAGAGTTGGAGATTTCGTTATTTTCATATTTGAGTTTTCTCAAATTTTGGAAAACAGGATCATTTGATTTATTTATTTCATCTTCAATTATTTTTCCAATATCAAAAAAATGAGAGAGGGAATAATATGACTTTCCCAAAGTTAGGAAAAATGAAGATTTAATGAATAAGTCAAGTTTTGGTTTTGCCGGAGTTCTTTTGCGTTTTTTTTGGAAAGGGAAAAATGCGCGTTTTCAAAAAATTGCATTTTAGGCCTGGAGAAAAGTTCATTTTGTTCGAATCATTTTTAGGAGTCGGGGAAAATTTACTTTAGATTTTTCGGAGTTCGTTTAGATAGTTTTTCTTTTGTTTTTCTGCGCGCGAAACCGATTAAAAAAAAGGAGCAGCTCTCGTGCACCAGGCCAGCCGGGCTAAGGCCCAGCCAGCCGCCACCGCCCCCAGCCCCTCGCGCGAAGCCGAGTCCCAGCGGGACTCTAGGCCGTCGACCCCCCCTTTTGCCCCTTGGCCAAGTCACACCCCCCTCCTAGTATATATACTCACCCCCC
>NC_041390.1:288791074-288802295 GCF_002162155.2 Triticum dicoccoides
CGCCGCCTTAAGCCGCCGCCGCCGCCCTAAGCCGCCGCCCGGAGCCCCGCCTCCCGAGGTAGCCGCGCCGCCTCTTCTTTTCCTCGATTCGGTTTTTCATCTAGAAAATCGTTCCGGTTCTTCTCTTTTTTCTTCCGGCTTTGTTTCGGTTTTCTTCCGAAACCCTAGATCGGTTTTCATTCTTCTTTCGGACCGTTCGTCTCAACGAACGTGATCACCGATTTTTCCCGGTTAACGACGCCCGTTCGTTTAACCGTTCAACTCTTTCTTTTCGTCGGATTTATTCCGCGATCGCGATCTCAGATCCGATCTTCGTTCTAGTCTTTCTTCCCGCTCGTTTATCAGAATCAGGTGATTCAAGCACCTGGAGTTTCGTCTCGAAACCGCCGTTCCGTCTAATCAACTTGAACAAGCCTTTGCTACAGTAAAATTTGACCTAGTTTCAACTTGCTAGAACCGAGTTGCTTTCTTCCGCCGTTTGTTTTTCCGTCGTCTGTTCGATTCTTTCTTTCTCTGCAACCGGAGTTCTTAAGTTGAACTTTCTGGTTCGTTCTCTTGTTCTAGTTTTACCTGTGCATTAGATGAGTACTTATTGTGTGCTTGTTGTTTGTCTGTGATAGATCACCCGGATTGCGCCGCTTGTTACTTCGAAACCCTAGGTCTCGCGGATCATCAGCAAGGCAAGTAACACTTTGATCATACCTTTTCTACAACCCATGTTTTATTGCATTAGATCAATCCTCTCACATTGCATGATTAGGATCTAATTAAATTGTGGGATGGGAAGTAGATGAGGTAGTACCTATTACCTGTATTATTATCAAACCTTTGGGAGTTACTTCTACGTTTCTTATTATGCCAAGCTATGCTAGTAGACGTGGATTGGGTGAGTGATATCCATGACAGATGTGAGATTGATAATTAAGGGTTTATCTAAGGTGGCAACTTGAACACACATCTGGGTGGATTGAGGCACCTGATGTCTATCAGGACTTGCCTGTTTTTATTTCGGACCGCCACCCAGGCTCAAAGGGATCATAAGATCATTCATGCTAGTAACTTCCGTGTGCAGCCACAAGCCATTATGGGCTCTGGCATAGTTGATTAAGTCGTGCGAACTCTTACAGGGTAGACTAGCAGATGTAGGGGAAAGTAGGTGTACCGGTCTATCCATCGTAAGGTGCTAGCGCTTCTGAAAGACTGTGTCTCGGTCATCCGTCTTCTCAAACACCATGTAGTGCGATAAACCAAACAGAGGCGATCGAGTCTTGTGGGGAAAAGTGCGCAAACCTCTGCAGAGTGTAACAAACTAATCATGATTAGCCGTGTCCCCGGTTATGGACAACTTGAGTATCTAGTACTTGAATATCATGTGAATCTCATCACGTTACTTCTAATTAATGTTGTTGGGTTTTAATTACTTAATTGGGATCGAAATGCTGTCAACCATTCTCGATGTTTAACAACTACCATGATAGTTAAATAAATTTATTCCTTTGCAGTAGGGAAAAACTGGCTTTACGCAAAACTGTAACCATAGAGCTTTCCACCAGCCATATATGCATGTAGTATAGCTGTTTCATTCCATTACTCTCTATGTGTTACATTGCCAGCATATTCCATGTGCTGACCCGTTTTCGGGCTGCAACTTCTCATGTTGCAGACTTTTCAGACGACGAGTAAGGTGCTTTTAGGTCGTGGTTCTATACTCAGTGATGCCGTTGGAGTTGATGGACCCATTTATCTTCCGAGCCCTCCGCTGTTATCGTTATTAGATGGCCTTAAGCCATATTTATTGTAATAAGTTCTCTTTGAGAAATTGATGTAATAAGTGTGTGATTGCAACTCTGCTATAAATCCTTCGAAGTACTATCTGGTGTCAGCATTACTGATCCAGGGATGACACCGGAGCACAGTAGACTTGATCCATTCGGGTCGGGTCGCTACAACATTATTTGCCATTTGCCTATCGTTTTCCTCTCCCCCACTTCACCCTTGCGCCCTCTCTCTCTATCCTCCCTCTCTTTCTCTATTTGCCTCTTTTTGCCCGCTTGCTTTTTGTTTGCTTGTGTGTTAGTTTGCTTGCTTGCCTCTATGGCTCTACCTAAATTTGGTGATCTCCACCTTAAAAGGCTAGAGGAGATTGAAAATAATGTCCGGAGTTTTATGGTGTTGCAATTTGAACATAATAGTTTCTTCAGAAACGAGCTTAAAGAACATAAAATTTTTATGAGTTTTATGAATAAAGAGCTTGATGATATGTCTAAAGAATTCGATGGTTTGAGATCCCAAATTGCTCATCTTGAGAAATTAACTACTGAAATTTCGGATAAGCAGGCTACCTTAGTTAATAAGATGGCCGCTAAACCGGATTGCTATGAAAATAATGATGAAGATCTAGAAGTTATTGATGTGTCCCCTATTAAATCTTTGTTTTTCAATATGAATCTTGATAATGATGGGACTGAATATGATCCACCTTTACCTAGAAGGCGTTCCAAGAATTCAGAATTTGTTGATCTTGATGCTAAATTTGATAAAAGTGGGATTGAAGAAATTAAAACCCTAGATGTTGCTAAACCCACTATTATGGATTTAAAGGAATTTAACTATGAAAATTGCTCTTTTATTGATTGTATTTCCTTGTTACAATCCGTGCTAAATTCTCCTCACGCTTATAGTCAAAATAAAGCGTTTACTAAACATATCGTTGATGCCTTGATGCAATCTTATGAAGAAAAACTTGAATTGGAAGTTTCTATCCCTATAAAACTTTATGATGAGTGGGAACCAACTATTAAAATTAAAATTAAATATCATGAATGCCATGCTTTATGTGATTTGGGTGCTAGTGTTTCCACGATTCCAAAAACTTTGTGTGATTTGTTAGGTTTCCGTGATTTTGATGATTTCTCTCTAAACTTGCACTTGTGGATTCCACTATTAAGAAACCTATGGGAAGAATTAATGATGTTCTTATTGTTGCAAATAGGAATTATGTGCCTGTAGATTTTATTGTTCTTGACATAGATTGCAATCCTTCATGTCCTATTATTCTCGGTAGACCTTTCCTTAGAACGATTGGTGCAATTGTTGATATGAAGGAAGGAAATATTAGATTCTAATTTCCATTAAGGAAAGGCATGGAACACTTTCCTAGAAAGAAAATTAAATTACCTTATGAATCTATTATGAGATCCACTTATGGATTTCCTACCAAAGATGGCAATACCTAGATCTATTCTTGCTTGTTATGCCTAGCTAGGGGCGTTAAACGATAGCGCTTGTTGGGAGGCAACCCAATTTTATTTTTATTCCTTGCCTTTTGCTCCTGTTTAGTAATAAATAATTTATCTAGCATCTGTTTTGGTTGTGTTTTTTGTGTTTAATTAGTGTTTGTGCCAAGTAGAACCGTTGGGAAGACTTGGGGAAAGTCTTGTTGAACTTGCTGTAAAAAACAGAAACTTTAGCACTCACGAGAACTGCTGCCATTTTTATTTCGAAAGTGATATTTAGTTAATTCTTTTTTCAGATGATTAATAGATAAATTCCTCACGTCCAGAAATTTATTTTAGAATTTTTGGGGTTCCAAATCTTGCGCTAGCTACAGATTACTACAGACTGTTCTGTTTTTGACAGATTCTGTTTTTCGTGTGTTGTTTGCTTATTTTGATGAATCTATGGCTAGTAAAATAATTTATAAACCATAGAGAAGTTGGAATACAGTAGGTATAACACCAATATAAATAAATAATGAGTTCATTACAGTACCTTGAAGTGGTCTTTTGTTTTCTTTCGCTAACGGAGCTCACGAGATTTTCTACTTTAAGTTTTGTGTTGTGAAGTTTTCAAGTTTTGGATAAAGATTTGATGGATTATGGAACAAGGAGTGGCAAGAGCCTAAGCTTGGGGATGCCCATGGCACCCCCAAGATAATCTAAGGACACCTAAAAGCCAAAGCTTGGGGATGCCCCAGAAGGCATCCCCTCTTTCGTCTACTTCTATCGGTAACTTTACTTGGAGCTATATTTTTATTCGCCACATGATATGTGTTTTGCTTGGAGCATCTTGTATGATTTGAGTCTTTGCTTGTTAGTTTACCACAATCATCCTTGCTGTACACACCTTTTGAGAGAGCCATACATGATTTGGAATTTGTTAGAATACTCTATGTGCTTCGCTTATATCTTTTGGGTTATATAATTTTGCTCTAGTACTTCACTTATATCTTTTAGAGCACGGTGGTGGATTTGTTTTATAGAAACTATTGAACTCTCATGCTTAACTTAGATTATTTTGAGAGTTCTAAATAGCATGGTAATTTTCTTAAAATCCTAATATGCTTGGTATACAAGATTAATAATAAAACTTTCTTATGAGTGTGTTGAATACTATGATAAGTTTGATGCTTGATAATTGTTTTGAGATATGAAGATGGTGATATTAAAGTTGTGCTAGTTGAGTAGTTGTGAATTTGAGAAATACTTGTGTTAAAGTTTGTGATTCCCGTAGCATGCACGTATGGTGAACCGTTATGTGATGAAGTCGGAGCATGATTTATTTGTTGATTGTCTTCCTTATGAGTGGCGGTCAGGGACAAGCGATGGTCTTTTCCTACCAATCTATCCCCCTAGGAGCATGCGCGTAATACTTTGCTTTGATAACTTGTAGATTTTTGCAATAAGTATATGAGTTCTTTATGACTAATGTTGAGTCCATGGATTATACGCACTCTCACCCTTCCACCTTTGCCAGCCTCTCTAATACCGCGCACCTTTTTGCCGGTATCATACACCCACCATATACCTTCCTCAAAACAGCCACCATACCTACCTATTATGGCATTTCCATAGCCATTCCGAGATATATTGCCATGCAACTTTCCACCGTTCCGTTTATTATGACATACTCCATCATTGTCATATTGCTTAGCATGATCATGCAGTCGACATCGTATTTGTGGAAAAGCCATCGTTCATAATTCTTTCATACATGTCACTCATGAGTCCTTGCATATCCCGGTACACCGCCGGAGGCATTCATATAGAGTCATAATTTGTTCTAAGTATCAAGTTGTAATTGTTGAGTTGTAAGAAAAATAAAAGTGTGATGATCATCATTATTAGAGCATTGTCCCAGTGAGGAAAGGATGATGGAGACTATGATTCCCCCACAAGTCGGGATGAGACTCCGGACGAAAAAAAGAGAGAGAAAAGAGGCCATAAAAAAAGAGAAAAGGCCCAAAAAAATGAGAGAAAAAGAGAGAAGGGACAATGCTACTATCCTTTTACCACACTTGTGCTTCAAAGTAGCACCATGATCTTCATAGTAGAGAGTCGCTCATGTTATCACTTTCATATACTAGTGGGAATTTTTCATTATAGAACTTGGCTTGTATATTCCAATGATGGGCCTCCTCAAATTGCCCTAGGTCTTCATGAGCAAACAAGTTGGATGCACACCCACTTAGTTCCTTTTTGAGCTTTCATATACTTATAGCTCTAGTGCATCCGTTGCATGCCAATCCCTACACACTCACAATTATATCTATTGATGGGCATCTCCATAGCCCGTTGATACGCCTAGTTGATGTGAGACTATCTTCTCCCTTTTTGTCTTCTCCACAACCACCATTCTATTCCACCTATAGTGCTATATCCATGGCTCACGCTCATGTATTGCATGAAAATTGAAAAAGTTTTGAGAATGTCAAAAGTATGAAACAATTGGTTGGCTTGTCATCGGGGTTGTGCATGATTTAAATATTTTGTGTGGTGAAGATAGAGCATAGCCAGACTATATGATTTTGTAGGGATAACTTTCTTTAGCCATGTTATGTTGAGAAGACATAATTGCTTTGTTAGTATACTTGAAGTATTATTATTTTTATGTCAATATGAACTTTTGTCTTGAATCTTTCAGATCTGAATATTCATACCACAATTAAGAAGAATTGCATTAAAATTATGCGAAGTAGCACTCCGCATAAAAAATTCTGTTTTTATCATTTACCTACTCGAGGATGAGCAGGAATTAAACTTGAGGATGCTTGATACGTCTCCAACGTATCTATAATTTTTGATTGCTCCATGCTATATTATCTACTGTTTTGGACATTATTGGGCTTTATTATCTACTTTTATATTATTTTTGGGACTAACCTATTAACCGGAGGCCCAACCCAGAATTGCTGTTTTTTTGCCTGTTTTAGGGTTTCGAAGAGAAGGAATATCAAACGGAGCCAAAACCCTAATTCCACCGCCGTAACTTTCTGTATCCACAAGATCCCATCTTGGGGCCTGTTCCGGAGCTCCGCCGTAGGGGGCATCGATCACGGAGGGCTTCTACATCAACACCATAGCCTCTTCGATGAAGTGTGAGTAGTTTACCTCAGACCTATGGGTCCATAGTTAGTAGCTAGATGGCTTCTTCTCTCTTTTTGGATCTCAATACAATGTTCTCCTCCTCTCTTGTGGAGAACTATTCGATGTAATCTTCTTTTTGCGGTGTGTGTGTTGAGACTGATGAATTGTGGGTTTATGATCAAGTCTATATACGAATAATATTTGAATCTTCTCTGAATTCTATTATGTATGATTGGTTATCTTTGCAAGTCTCTTCGAATTATCAGTTTGGTTTGTCCTACTAGATTGATCTTTCTTGCAATGGGAGAAGTGCTTAGCTTTGGGTTCAATCTTGTGGTGTCCTTTCCCAGTGATAGTAGGGGCAGCAAGGCACGTATTGTATTGTTTCCATCGAGGATAATAGGATGGGGTTTTCTTCATATTGCATGAGTCTATCCCTCTACATCATGTCATCTTGCTTAAGGCGTTACTCTGTTTTTAACTTAATACTCTAGATGCATGCTGGATAGCGATCGATGAGTGGAGTAATAGTAGTAGATGCAGGCAGGAGTCGGTCTACTTGTCTCGGACGTGATGCCTATATACATGATCATACCTAGATATTCTCATAACTATGCTCAATTCTGTCAATTGCTCAACATTAATTTGTTCACTCACCGTAGAATGCTTATGCTCTCGAGAGAAGCCACTAGTGAAACCTATGGCCCCCGGGTCTATCTTTATCATATTAATCTCCTACTACTTAGTTATTTCCTTTGCTATTTACTTTGCCTTTATTTCAATTTGCATCTTTATCACAAAAATACCAAAAATATTATCTTTATCATATCTATCAGATCTCATTCTCGTAAGTGGCCTTATAGGGATTGACAACCCCTATTTGTGTTGGTTGCGAGGATTTATTTGTTTTGTGCAGGTACGAGGGACTCACACGTATCCTCCTACTGGATTGATACCATGGTTCTCAAAAACTGAGGGAAATACTTACGCTACTTTGCTGCATCATCCCTTCCTCTTCGGGGAAAACCAACGCAGTGCTCAAGAGGTAGCAGACATGAGGGCATCATGATCATTCTTTGAACAGCAACATATATATATTATCATATGAATTCTTATGCTAAAGTAACAATTCATTCACAATTCAAAGTATGAATTAGAAACTTCATTGAAAACTAACAAACTATAATCTCAGTCACTGAAGCAATTGCAATTTATCATAACATCAGAAAGACTCAATATAAGAGTTGTTCAGCAAGTCCACATACTCAACTATCATTTAGTCTTTCATAATTGCTAACACTCACGCAATATTTGTGGGTATGATCTTTTAATCGGACACAGAGAAAGATAGGGGCTTATAGTTTTGCCTCCCAACCTTTTACCTCAAGGGTAATGTCAACAATAATAGTTCATGAAAACTCACATTCAATTAGCTATATATATCAGGATCTTTCCAACACACAGTGCTTGCCAAAGGATAAAATGTAAAAATGAAAGGTGAAGATCACCATGACTCTTATATAAAGTATAAGACAAGAATAAAAGATAGGCCCTTCGTAGAGGGAAGCAGAGGTTGTCATGTGTTTTTATGGTTGGGTGCACGAAATCTTAATGCAAAAGAACGTCACTTTATATTGCCACTTGTGATATGGGCATTTATTATGTAGTCCATCACTTTTATTTCTTCCACATCACAAGATCGTATAAAGCTTATTTTCTCCACACTAATAAATCATGCATATTTAGAGAGCATTTTTATTGCTTGCAACAATAACAACTTACTTGAAGGATCTTACTCAATCCATAGGTAGATATGGTGGACTCTCATGGCAAAACTGGGTTTAAGGATATTTGGAAGCACAAGTAGTATCTCTACTTCGTGCAAAGAATTTGTTTAGCATGAGGGGGAAAGTCAAGCTCAACATGTTGGATGATCCATGACAATATAATTTATTTCAGATGTAAGAAAACATAACCCATTACGTTGTCTTCCTTGTCAACATCAACTTTTTAGCATGTCATATTTTAATGAGTGCTCACAATCATAAAATATGTCCAAGACATTATATTTATATGTGAAAACCTCTCTTTCTTTATTACTTCCTATTAATTGCAACGATGACCAAAAGTATGTTTGTCAACTCTCAACAACTTTTATTCATCATACTCTTTATATGTGAAGCCATTACTCTCCATAAGATCCATATGATCTCTTTATTTCTTTTTATTCTTTCTCTTCTCTTTTATTTTTATTCCCTCGAGATCATAGCAAGATAACCAAGCCCTTGACTCAAAACTAATCTTTATTGTATACAGCTCACGGACACGATTACATAGAAGGATCATAAAGCAAAACTCAAAACTAGATCATACTAAAACTTTATTCTACTAGATCAAGATATAACCAAAAGGATTGAACTAAGAAAAATGGTAAAGATAAAAGTGTGATGGTGATACGACACTGGGGCACTCCCCCAAGCTTGGCAGTTGCCAAGGGGAGTGCCCATACCCAATACTCAATTCTCCTTTGGTGGTAGTGATGATGGAGTTGTTGACGATGTAGGCTTGTCGTCCAGCATCGAGCACAGGAGATGCTCCAATTTACGAATAATGCCCTTAAGTGCGATGATATGCTCTTGCAACGGAATATTTTCACGAGTTAGATACTTGGTCTGCACCCGAACTATTTCAATCATCTTGAAAGCTTCAATTTCAGTAGGGGTAAGAAGATTGTAATGAGGTTGAAGGATGTCTTCTTCTTCTGCTGTCGGAGCTTGATCCTCTGTGGCCTTCTTGATCCCATCATCCTTGTTGATTTCCCCGGGTTCTTCTGTCTTCAGCTCTATCTTCATTAGCCAAGTATCGTCGCCCTCATTGTTGGGGGAGGGGGACGACATGATGCCTGGCCTTGACAACTCTGGCAGAAAACAACTCGAAACAAAAACAAAGGATAATTGCATGGTACGGTGGTACAAACCTTCGGGAGATTATATAATGAACTTTTACCGACCAAAAGAAGTATTGTGCAAGAAAACGGAGTCCGGAGGGCACACGAGGTGCCCACAAGGCAGGGGGCGCGCCCAGGGGGTAGGGCGCGCCCTCCACCCTCGTGGACGCCTCGTGTCCTTTCCGGACTACTTCTTATTTTCCTATTTTCTTAAATATTCGAAAATGGAGAAAATTTGCTATTAGAACCGTTTTGGAGTCGGTTTACTTACCGTACCACATACCTCTTCCTTTTTGGAGGCTGAAACATTCTGGAAGGTGTCCCTTATATACTCCTCCGGGGTTACGGTTTCAATAACATTAGTTTAATCATTTATAGGGTTACCTGAGATATAATGTTTGATTCTTTGACCGTTCACCACCCTCGGATTTATGGCACCGGAACGATAGACCTCCTCGATAACGTAAGGACCTTCCCATTTAGAGAGGAGCTTTCCTGCAAAAAAATCTTAAACGAGAGTTGTATAACAATACATAATCACCTACATTAAACTCACATTTTTGTACCCTTTTGTCATGCCATCTTTTAACTTTTTCTTTAAACAATTTGGCATTCTCATAGGCCCGGGTTCTCCATTCATCAAGTGAGCTAATGTCAAATAGTCTCTTCTCACCGGAAAGTTGGGAGTCATAATTGAGCTCTTTAATGGCCCAATATGCCTTATGTTCTAGTTCAAGAGGTAAGTGACATGCTTTTCCATAAACCATTTTATACGGAGACATATCCATAGGATTTTTATATACAGTTCTATAGGCCCATAATGCATCATCAAGTTTCTTGGACCAATTCTTTCTAGATCTAATAACAACCTTTTGCAAAATTAATTTAACCTCTCTATTACTCAGTTCTACTTGACCACTAGACTATGGATGATATGGAGATGCAATTCTTTGATTAACATCATACTTAGCAAGCATTTTACGAAAAGCACCATGAATAAAATGTGAACCACCATCAGTCATTAAGTATCTAAGGACTCCAAACCTCGAAAAAATAACTTCTTTAAGCATCTTAATAGATGTGTTATGATCAGCACTACTAGTTGGAATAGCTTCTACCCACTTAGTAATGTAATCAACATCAAATAAAATATGTGTATACCCATTAGAGGAAGGAAACAGTCCCATAATGTAGCGACCCGACCTCAGACGGTCAAGTCTCTGTGCTTCAATGTCATCCCTGGATCGGTAATGCTGACACACACAGTACTCGAATGGATTTATAACAGAGTAGAAATCACACACTTTTTACATCGAAGGTATCAAGAGAGAACTTATTACAAATAAATATGGCTTAAGGCCATCTAAATAAGATAACAGCGGAAGGCTTGGAAGATAAAGAGTCCATCAACTCCAATGGCATAGCTATTCAATTTCAGTTTAGGGAGATGCTCATGATCTCGTACCTGAGGGGGAGCCCTACCATTGCCATTATTTGCATGTGGACGACCTGGTGGTTGTGGTGCTGGTGGTTGCACGTAGTTCTAATTTTGATCAACCTCATCCTCGTAATCTCCCGCATAATCATCCTCCTCCGCATTAGCAGCAGGAGCCACAGATGTATCAACAGCAGCACCAACAGTTTGGCCAGGCTCAAGAGGGACACGACTCGCTCGGTGGAGGGCTGTTTCGCGACGTGGAGGTAGTTGTCGTCGTCATCGTCGTCGTCGTCGTCGTCGTCGTCATCGTCGTCGTCGTGGTTGTTGTTGTTGTTGTTGTTGTTGTTGTTGTTGTTGTTGTTGTTGTTGTTGTTGTTGTTGTTGTTGTTGTTGTTGTTGTTGCTGGTGCTGCTGCTGCTGCTGCTGTTGCTGGTGCTGTTGCTGGTGCTGTTGCTGTTGCTGTTGCTGTTG
>NC_041390.1:288804305-288808953 GCF_002162155.2 Triticum dicoccoides
TTGTTGTTGTTGTTGTTGTTGTTGTTGTTGTTGTTGTTGTTGTTGTTGTTGCAGAAGGTGCAGCCGGTGGTGGTTGTGGAAGACGCACAAGCAGTTCATTAAATTTGTTATCGAGCTTTGTTTCGAACGTCTTCTCAAAGCCAGTTATCTTATCCATGGCCTCTTCAAAATTGTTCAGCACATCTTGCACCTGTTCAGTCATCATTTGCTGAAATTTATCATGCAACTCCTTATTCATCATGTTCTCCCAGTCAGTCTCATCGACTTGTGATCCTGCCATGGTTAGCAGCAATAGAAACACACAAGAATATGATCCTATAGACTACTAACAAGAGGTGGTGGTGGGTGTCACAAATCCGTCAAGCAAATCTCAAATCCTTACCAGTTCTTATCCAGCAGCAGGCGGTGATCGACAACTGTTGTAGTCAAAACTCTCAAAGCTTGGATAGAGCGATTACTAGGGAGAGTCAAATGCACGACGTAGATGTATGTGGAGCTAGGAAGGCTTATAATATGGTAGCAAAAATGGTCAGCAATAATCAATTCAGAGATGCAAAGTTGAATAAACGCTCAATGACGGTACTGTGTTGGTCCTAGGCTAGACCATACTACAGACGCGAGCCTAGAACACGAACAAAATCACGGCGCGACACGTAAACAAGGGAAAAGCACACTCTGGAATTTTTTTCGCCCTATTTTTTTGCGCTCCTCTTTTTTGCGAAAAAATCACTATAATAGCGAGTGTCGCAAAACTCTTCCTAGGTCAAACTGACAGGACGGGCACGAAATTTTTTTGACTATTTTTTTTTTCAGAAATCAGGGCAGCGACGACGAAAAAGTGCGACAAAAAATCACTATGATGTCACGTGGCTCAAAAGACTCAGAATAGCCTAAAATAGGATAGGGAAAAAATATTTTCGGTCGCCGAAATTTTGCCCTAAAAACTGCCCGGGGGTCTCCAGACTCTTTTTTTAAGCCTACTCAAGCAAGGAAACACGAATCGGAAATTAGATGAATCTCGAAAACAAACCTAATATGAAAGGAACTCGGATTGGTGGTGGATATATGGTGGTAGGATATGGCAGCGGTGTTTGTATATGGCAGCGATGGTGGTAGCGGTGGTGGTATATGGATACGGATCGGTGGTGGTATATGGATATGAATCGGTGGCGGATAAGCGGTGGTGGTAGATGGCAGTGGCGATGATGATGGTGCGGCGGCGTGACAACTTATGACCAGAACTCGAAACTCTAAAAGACTAGACGCTAAGACCAGCAACTAGACACAACGATGCAACCGCAAATTCAACAAAGCAAAACCCCTAAAAAGATTATGCAAAGGCTCAGATTGGTTTGGACATGATGAACTAACCCTAATTTTTTCGTGGTTTTTTTGTGGACTGTAGGTATGAAGAACAAGCTCGATCTAAACTACGAAAAACTGTTAAATCTCACCAAGCAACCTGAAAATCTGATACCACTTGATAGAGCCAAAGGTGTCCTATCTTTCGATGAGATGGTGGCTATCATTTTGGAGGAACTCGACTTTGACGATCCAACTACGAACGTGCGAGGACGTCACGCCTTAGCAATCGCTAAACCAACTCCGAGTGGTTATTGACCACGCCGGAGCACGATCAACCTGACCACGAAGGTCTGTTTCCTGCAGGAAAATGAAGAACAAGCAAGAAACTAAGATTGCAATCTGGATATTGCGAATATAAGAGGAAAGCTTATTGATCAAGGTGCGATTCTGTGACGCCTTTGTCTAGTCGTTGAACACAAACGAAGTACGCGAAGTTGCAGCTATGGCGAACTTTAATCTAAACAAAACCCAAAGTCTAAACGATGCCCTAAGGGCTGTATATATGGAGGAGAGAGAGGGAATTTCATGGCCCTTGGAGGAGGGGGTCCGAAACCATCCCTAACTCTTGTTTCCCCACACATACAGACTCTAAAAACAGCCTATAATCAAGTATTTCGAAATTACATGGGCCTGACCCAAAAATAAGGTGATGTAGCACCTAGAATAGCCTTTGTATAAAATTTATGAAGTGGCATCTTGTATATTTCGTCCAAGGCTTCATGCACTCATTATGGTGGCTTCGAAGTCCTGGAATCATCACTTGTAACTCCGTTCTTGTTCCCCTTGCGCACGCCATCATCTCCATGCTTGAACTTGCCCCATGGTTCATCTTTCTTGTCCAAGCTAGGCCCTTCATTTGTAAGCAAAACAAATGTATCCAATTTAGGCAGCATCATATTCTCATGAACATTAGAATCGTTACCAAGAAGCGGAAGTACCTAGTAATTTAATTGGCATGCGCGAGCTCTAGTAACTGGTCCAATATGTATAGAAGCAGGGGCTGTGGGTGTAACAATGGTATTGATGTCCTCATCACTTCTGGTCCAAGAAAAATCATCATGAAGGTTTCATTCGATTTGGACTCCGTTTGGTATTCCTTTTCTGCGAAACTCAAAAACAAGGAAAAAACAAAAACTGGCACTGGGCTCTAGGTTAATAGGTTAGTCCAAAAAATAATATGGAATAGCATATTAATGCTTATAAAACATCCAAAATAGATAATATAATAGCCTCGAACAATCGAAAATTATAGATACATCGGAGACGTATCAGGGACTCTTCTGACTTCATCTCCATGTTCCGTGGGTGCCTTCTGGTCCAAGAAAAATCATCACGAAAGTTTTATTCCATTTGGACTCTGTTTGATATTCCTTTTCTGTAAAACTCAAAAACAGGGAAAAATAGAAACTGGCACTGGTCTCTAGGTTAATAAGTTAGTCACAAAAATAATATAAAATAGGATCTGCCGGGAACAGAAGGTTACTGTAGTGGAAAAGTATTTTGGTGGACGTTTCTATTGATATCGGAATATTTGAGGATTTCTAGAGCTGAGAGGGAGGTCGGTGGACTCCTGAGGGGCCCACAAGCCAGGGGGCGCGCCCTGAGGGCTTGTGGTGCCCTCGGACTCTTATGACTTGATCTCCAACTTCTGTGGGTGTTTTCTGGTCCAAGAAAATCATCGCGTATGTTTTATTCAGTTTGGACTCCGTTTGATATTCCTTTTCTATAAAACTCAAAAAAAAAGGAAAAAATAGAAACTGCCATTGGGCTCTAGGTTAATAAGTTAGTCCCAAATATAATATAAAATAGCATATTAATGCATATAAAACATCCAAAACAGATAATATAATAGCATGGAACAATAAAAAATTATAGATACGTTGGAGACGTATCATATTTCATCATAGTATTATGTGTGTCAGCATACTGATTCTGGGATGGCACAGAAAGCACAAAGACTTGATCGTATTTGGTTGGGTCACTACATTGACATTCTGGCATGGTACTTATATGACCTTCATATAAGTACCCGGCAGGCATGGGGAGATTTCCCCAATCTCACCCCAACTCTGCTCGAACCCTAATCTCACCCCACCCGCTGCAGCAGATTCCCAATGGTCGCGCCTTCGCTATAGGCGTCGCAGCATGCCGCCTTGCTGTAGGCACCGCCTCTTTGCGCCTTCGCCCCAGCCCTATGTCGCGCCTTCACATGAGCCACCAAGTCACTCGAGCCCCGTACCTTGTCGTGTCGTCGCTCATCTTTGAGGTTAAAATTACTACCATATTTGTTTTCTTACTTAGATTTTCAATGTATATAAGACTATAAAATTAAAGCTAAAGTGTAGTAAAACACAAGAACTTTTCATTGAGTGCAATGGATATTAAGACCGTGCAATTAAACTCAGAGTGTAATAAAAACTTAGCAGCTATTATATTAAGACGTTCAATATCAATATTTATTTTCACTAAGGATTGTTTAGGGTTCAGGGGACCATTGTTATCTAACTTGTGTGTTGACTTTTAGTCCAATGGGGCTCACCTTATGATAGTTTGATGTTCTTGGAGGAATGGTTCTGACGGTTGTTGTAGGGGGCATTCTTTTCTTTTTCTTCCTATGCCGACCTTGGTAACAAGGAAGGAAAAGAAGGAACTGTTGGGGAACGCAGTATTTCAATTTTTTTGCATACGATCATGCAAGATCTATCTAGGAGATGCATAGCAACGAGACGGGGAGAGTGTGTCTACGTACCCTTGTAGACCGAAAGCGGAAGCGTTTAGTAACACGGTTGATGTAGTCGAACGTCTTTGCGATCCAACCGATCAAGTACCGAACACACGGCACCTCCGCGATCTGCACACATTCAGCTCGGTGACGTCCCTCGAAATCTTGATCTAATTGAGGCCGAGGGAGAGTTCCGTCAGCTCGACGGCGTGGTGATGGTGATGATAAAGTTACCGGCACAGGGCTTCGCCTAAGCACTACAACGATATGACCGAGGTGCGTAACTATGGAGTGGGGAACCGCACACGGCTAAAATATCAACTTGTGTGTCTATGGGGTCCCCCTCCCATGTATATAAAGGGGGGAGGAGGAGGCCGGGCAAGGGTGGCGCTCCCAAGGGGGGGGGAGTCCTACTCCAAGTAGGATTCGCCCCCCTTCCTACTTCCACAAGGAGAAGGGGGAAGGAGTAGGAGAAGAGAAGGAAAGGGGGCCCGGCCCCCTAGCCCTAGTACAATTCGGTTTGGGCTAGGGGGTGCGCGCCACTACTTGTCCTGCCTCCTC
>NC_041390.1:288809410-288903521 GCF_002162155.2 Triticum dicoccoides
CGGTACTCCGAAACTCCTCCAAAACAACCCGAACCATTCCGGTGTCCAAATGTAACCTTCCAATATATGAATCTTTATGTCTCGACCATTTCGAGACTCCTCGTCACGTCCGTGATCTCATCCGGGACTCCGAACAACCTTCGGTCATCAAATCACATAAACTCATAATACAAATCGTCATCGAACGTTAAGCGTGCGGACCCTACGGGTTCGAGAACTATGTAGACATGACCGAGACACATCTCTGGTCAATAACCAATAGCGGAACCTGGATGCTCATATTGGTTCCTACATATTCTATGAAGATATTTATCGGTCAAACCGCATAACAACATACGTTGTTCCCTTTGTCATCGGTATGTTACTTGCCCAAGATTCGATCGTCGGTATCATCATACCTAGTTCAATCTCGTCACCGGAAAGTCTCTTTACTCGTTCCGTAATGCATCATCCCATGACTAACTCATTAGTCACATTGCTTGCAAGGCTCATAGTGACGTGCATTACCGAGAGGGCCCAAAGATACCTCTCCGATACACGGACTGACAAATCCTAATCTCGATCTATGCCAACTCATAAAACACCATCGGAGACACCTATAGAGCATCTTTATAATCACCTAGTTACGTTTTGACGTTTGGTAGCACACAAGGTGTTACTCCGGTATTCAGGAGTTGCATTATCTCATAGTCACAAGAACATGTATAAGTCATGTAGAAAGCAATAGCAGAAAAAACTAAACGATAATTATGCTAAGCTAACGGATGGGTCTTGTCCATCACATCATTCTCTAATGATGTGATCCTGTTCAACAAATGACAACACATGTCTATGGCTAGGAAACTTAACCATCTTTGATTAATGAGCTAGTCAAGTAGAGGCATACTAGGGACACTATGTTTGTCTATGTATTCACACATGTACTAAGTTTTCGGTTAATACAATACTAGCATGAATAATAAACATTTATCATGATATAAGGAAATACAAATAACAACTTTATTATTGCCTCTAGGGCATATTTCCTTTAGGAACGACCATCACCGACTGTCAAAATACCTGTGAGGTCGATTGTTGAGAGCTGGTTGAAGTTTGCTGACTTCTTATCGTAGGGGGTCACTGTTTTACTTCTCCTCCTGTGAGACAATGGTAAAGCAGGAGGGGAAGTACAATAGTGACCATCACCGATAGTCAAAATACCCGTGAGGGAAAGCCACCATGTATATACACCACCACGTGAGAGATGAGAGTTGTTGAAGGGAGCCACGATGGACGAAAAGTTAACTCACATGCCTACTGATTTATTGATTAATGACTGACAATCCGATGGCAATTTTAGGTGTCCCCTATTCTATTATTTATTTTGTACATGTTTGCATAATTTTTGGCTCCTGAGTCTCATTGGATGCTCCTTCTCGGTCTAATATTGTTCTACATTTGTTAAGAATCTAATTAATTTAATTGTTTCATGCTAGTACTACAATTACTGCCCTTTGCTGATTTTTCGGGACATCCACCATCCACTCCATGCCTCGTCGTCGCTGTCAGGCCTCTCGTACCGCACCATCATCCTCCAATCCTCCATGAGAGGAACCATGAGGGTCTCCACAATGGGTTATGGCCCAAGCAGTAAAGATTATGGACACGGTAGACAAATAGTGGGAGTGCTGGAAGGAGCTGAAGAAGATGGAGGCTCTCACACATGAGAGCACAGATATTGCAGACTTGCAAGTTTACAAAAATCACATGATTAGTGAATTGAGAAATGCAGCAGACGTTGTCAGATTGGAGGCCAACGACAAAGAGTGCGCATGTATGCCGGTTCAGAGTAGACCAAAGTTGGTCCTCAGATGGGCACAAAACGAGATGAAATCTCCAATTCGGGTTCAAAAAGACCGATTGGGACGTATGTTGGCATAATGCCACCAAGGTTGCCCCATCAACCACCATGGAGGATGGATAGAATGCCCCAACCACCATCGGTCATCCAACGAGTAGGTATTTCAAGAGTGCAGCTTTGGGAACATTACTATTTAGTATGTATTAAGTGTGGTGAACTTATCCTAGATAATGGTCCATTATATTTGCTGGCCCGAAAAGGTGTCATGGAAGCATAATTAACCTTTTAGATCATAAAATCTCCCATGACACCATGTTGGGATAGAAAAAGAGGTCTTTGTTGACTCATAGAGGATGCGATGGCAGAAAAATCCTCCTTTGGAATGACTACTATATGTGGTTGCTAATTAAATTTGTTGTACATTTGCACTATGTGGTAGAATTTGAATGAAGCCTACTAATTGCACCAACCGGGTCACATTATTTTATTTGGCAGCAAAATAGGATCAAAATGCTACCAAAAATAAATGATTTTATTTTTTATTTGGGAAATTTAAACTAATTCACGCCAGCCATGTATTATGGCGTCACCTTCATTCCATGAGTGATGCATCCACGATTTATTGCCTCTACAACATGAAAACTAAATAGAATGCACCTCAAATTTGCTACGCACTACAAGAAATATGTCAACTTGCGACCATCACTATTGGTCATTGAAAGGTCATTGTTTTTTATTTGTGACCTTTTTGTGACCAAAAACAGAAGGTCAAAAGTTGGCGGTCGTAAACTGAAATTAACGACCTTCTCTGTGATATGTAAAAGGTCATTGGTTCCACGATCAAATTTTTGGTCACTAGTAGCCTCCCCAGGCCACGGAGGATCCTGCGTGGCAAGCTGACGTGGATAAGGTTCAGCCCGGTCCAATTCGGTGTTTTACATGGGCCGAGCCACAATTCAGCCTATTTAATGTATTTTTTCCTGTGCTTTTATTAGCTACATGGGCCTGGCCCAACAATTTAGCCTTATTAATTTCTTTGTGTGGCCCTTTTAACAACAGATTTTCTTTTGGATCATGTATTTTTCTGGGCCATTTTTTTGCTGGGACTCTCATGTTTTTCCATCAAAAATAATTGTACAATATAACTTGGGCCTAGCCCAGTTCCGAAAAAATTGATCCAATCCAAAAAAATATTATGCCATTGACATTACAACACATCACACCACAAGCTATCTTGGGCCTAGCCCAGTTCTGATACATTTTCAAAGCAACATGCAATCTTATAATATTACAACCATTCATTCCAGCAATGCATATGTTTACATCCCAAGAATAGTAAGTGCCAAACAAAACTATTCTATGACAAAGAAAATTAAAACATAAATTTAGATGATAAGAAATAACAGAAGTTCCTATTGTCCTCCTCCTTCAACATTTGAAAACCTCATTCGCCTGGCAGTAGATCAATCATGAGTGAGAAACTATATAACAGAAAAAATGTTCAAACGATGCAAAAATAACAATCATTACACATGGTATTCAGGTACATATTCATTAGTCATTCCACATGGTATGGCATGTATAGATTCATCAGCCATTAGAGTAGATAATAACATCACTGGCAACAATTAATGTGGTTTGGATCAAGTCTCAAGCATAATACAATACCAGTTTATACTCCTCTTTTAGAGGTACAGATTATAGCTAATGGGAGTTGATGTCCAGGAGTATTTGCAAATGATACAACATCATGGAGTAGGATAACATGTTTAGCAGTACAGGTTATATAGTAAGCAAGCAAGCAATTTGGCAAGCTATGTTGCAAGATAATTGTTGTGTCGCTAACAATCACCATGTAAGAATTCTTTGTTGTACTAATACATGCACATCAAGTGAGAGTGGTGTTCTATTCTTACCACAACGGCACAAGTGAGACGATGCCTGATTCACCCTGCTTCTCCACAAGACTCGACCAGGAGCACGCATCCTCGAAGGAACCAACAACACTGCTTGCTCCTTTGGCTCAGCTCCTTGCTGCGGAGGACGGCCGAGACTTGGATGCGGAGTACCTGGGGGCTGGACGTCACCTACTCCCTCTTATTGTAAGTTGTAATCAGGCGTAGGCTCCCTGGGCGATTCATGAAAGGGAAGTTCTCAAACTTGACAATCTCGTTGTCCGACAAGTCAATCGTGTCAAACTGGTCCTGTTATCAAAAAAGGAACAAAGACAGTTATAAACACAACTAGAGAAGGACCTGGAGCAACTACAAAGAATTCAAAACAAGATTAAAAGAACCCTATGATTTCAATTTCAAATCAAGATAAATAGTTTAATATTAAGCCATCTGTAATACAAAAATTGCCAAGAGGTGTGTCACTGATGGTAGAGCCAGTACAAGGAAGTAGTCTAGTAACACAATAACAAGCCAACATCAAACTGTTATGCCCTGGACAACTACATAGAAGAAAGCAAAAGTAACCAGAACAGTAGAGGTGTGGTGATCAAGTATATAAACACTCCTAGCAGCTAATTATATAAGGGCACTGCTCATAATGAACAACAAAGTATTTTTATAGGGAGGAAAGGCTCCCAGCTTCACCACCCCACGATATGCATTCAAACAAGAATTTATTAGTGAAGAATAAAAAGAGCGGCTCCCCTGCTTTTTGCTGGAACTGCAATAGCCTAGTAGTTTGAACTGTAGCTAGTGGTTGACAACTTTAGCAGAACAATTGAGAAATGACTCTTTAACACAATATCACAACTACTCCAAGGTGAGAACTATGAACATGTCATTTATCTTTCAAATGTCAAAGATCGTCACTGCAATCATCACATACACAATCAGGTACACAATAATGAGAGTGTTGTTTTTTAGACTGCACGGTTAACAACAACAATAATAACGAGTGTACCGAATTTTTAGGTACACAAGCATGTATAGGAATCGAATCCAAGCGAGCGAATCTGCTTGGAAATAAAAAATTTAGTTGTTCAGAATTCTAGTTTCAAGTCTGAAATAAAAATTCATGCTAGAAATAGCATCAAAGTGTATCAAATGAAAGGTGTTGTCCTGCCATACACATAACTGAAGCTTTCCCTAACCAAATATTTATTTTTAGCCATGGAGAAAACATCTCAAGCATGCGAGTCAGCTACTTCTACATCGGACAGTATAAGCATCTCAAGCCTGCCATATGCGGGTACCACCAAACTACGTCTGAAGCTAATTAGCTAGCAAGTACAGCTCCAAATAGTTTACTCGATGGCCAGGATCTGCCATCCCGGCAAGCAACCGATGGCCAGGATCAAACATTAGAAATGAACCGATGCCCAGGGAGAAGACACGTGCCGCTTGCCACCACAGATCTCTCACAGGTCACTACGAAGCTGAAGTGGATCTTGGTTGTCGATTTTCGCACCAGAGAATCAGTTCAGACGCATATTTTACTCCTAGTTGCAACCTATCCAGATCCCTTCTGTCAGCAAAAAATACACAGACAAGAGATTAGTAAGCTAAACTGAGAAAGATTAAACAAAGCAAATGATATGGGCATGCATGATTGATTAGTCTGGAAGTGTGTTCTCTGCATTTTCTTAGGGTGGCCATGTGATGGAGCATGCAGACAACCACACTGGGCTACTGCATGTTGCATGTTGGGGTTATATACTGACATGACATACTGTAGTGTGGTGTCAGAGATTGACTGGGCTTTTTTATTGTTATGCTTCTGCACCTCTTGTTTCACTAATTAGATGATGTGAAGGACACATGGAATGGTATTACATTGCTAGATACCATGCACGATGTGCAGCTAGATAGAGGAAACGACGTGAAACAAAATGAACCTAATATTTGCATTATACCAAGTAGTCAGGCGTGTGGTGCATCTCTGCGTGACTGCGTCCGCTCATCGCGTCCTCCAACAAGCCGGTGCAGCTGGCGACGTCAGGGAGGGCTGCCACCACCGACGACCCGAGGATCTGGATTAATCCAATGAAGAAGCAAAAAACAACCGGCGAGATAATAATCAATCCCCCGAAACACCGTCAACATTCAGCATGCAACACAAGTCAGTACATCAAAGAGCAACACGACAGTTCGACCCAACAACTCACCAGATGCGTCGGCGGGGGTGAACTTGGCGCGGACAACGCCAACGTTTCCGTGGGGGTGGGAGACCTTGCCCCAGATGCAGTGGTAGTTGGTGTCATTGCTTGGACTTGGCCTTGTAGACGTAGGCCATCATCTTGGCACCGTACCAGGCCACGTCCTCCTCGGTGTTCATTTGGATCTGCGTGCCCAACCAAGACCACTAATAGAGGCGAGGGTCCCGATCTTTCGATGAGATGGTGGCTATCGTTTTCTGTGGGAGTCGACCTTGACGATCCGACTACGAACGTGCGAGACATCGCGCCTTAGCAATCGCTAAACCAACTTCCGAGGGCTATTGACCATGCCGGAGCACGATCAACCTGACCACGAGGGTCTCTTTCCTGCGAGCAAACGAAGAACAAGCAAGAAACTGAGATTGCAATCGGGATATTACGAATATAAGATGAAAGCTTTATTGATCAAGGTGGGGTTCTGTGACGTCTTGGTCTGGTCATTGGACACAAACGAAGTACGCGAAGTTGCAGCTATGGCGAACTTTTAATCTAAACAAAACCCAAAGTCTAAACGACGCCCTAAGGGCTGTATATATGGAGGAAGAGAGGGGAATTTCGTGGCCCTTGAGGGTGGGGTCCGAAACCAACCCTAACTCTTGTTTCCCCACACATACGGACTCTAAAAATAGCCTATACTTAAGTATTTCGAAATTACATGGGCCTGGCCCATTAATAAGGTGACGCAGCACCTAGAATAGCCTCTGGACGAATATTATGAAGTGGCATCTTGTATATTTCGTCCAAGGCTTCATGCACTCCTTATGGCGGCTTCAAAGTCCTGAAATCATCACTTGTAACTCCGTTCTTGATCCCCTTGCGCATGCCGTCAACTCCATGCGTGTTCTTGCTCCAATGTTCATCCTTCTCCAAGCTAGGCCCTTCATTTGTAAGCAAAACAAATCTATCCAATTTAGGCAGCATCATAATCTCATGAACATTAGAATCATTACCAAGAAACGAAAGTACCTGGTAATTTAATTGGCGTGCGCGAGCTCTAGTAATTGGTCCAGTATATGTAACAGTAGGGGCTGTGGGTGTAACAATGGTATTGATGTCCTCATCAACCACGGATTCAGATACCCATGCAAGGGAGAAGGACCAGAGCCGCGCCGGCGGAGGTAGCTGCTCACCTCTTGTATCTGAGGATGGTGCCACGGACATAGAGCCTCACGCGCTGGCTGGTGGGTCCCTTCACCATCTTGCTGCTGCGGCGCCGCCGGGGAGGGGAGTTGAGGTTCACCGTCTTCCTGACAACCGCCGCCGCCTCCGTCCCCACCGACGAGGCGGACATGGCCCCGCCATCTTGGATGGCCTCGCTGCTCCCATCCTCCATCGATGGCGTCGGCGTAGGCGAGAGGGAGCGGGCGGCATGCTCGATTTGCTGTGGAGTAGGCGTCGGTAGAGAGAATGAGAGAGGATCAAGTGGGAGGAGGCTAGGGTTTCCGGAGGGGATCGAGAAAGAGAATGAGGGGATCGAGTGGGAGGAGGCTAGGGTTTCCGGAGGAAGTGTCTATTTTATTCCAGACACGCGCGCTCCCCACCATCATGTCGACATCTGACGGCAGGCTATGCTCGAGCCGCTGTCCAACAGGCCTAAGGCCCAGACAGGACTGGGCTGGACAATTTTCGGCCCAGTTGAGCAGAATAATTAGGACAGAGAAAAAACATGAACTCCCTCTATTCATGTGGAGAATCTACCAAATATTAGTTGCAAAATTGGACTCCAAATTTTTTAAAATATGTGCAGAAGGGTGCATCTTAAAATAGCAAACAATGTTGCCTAAGGAAGTTTTCATTTTCTTTGGATAAAAATTTTCATTTTCCATTTTTCAAGTTTCCAAAATGAGTTTTTTTTACTTGTTGCAAAATTTCACCACACCATTTTAGAAAATATTAGGCCATATTTAATGTACAATTGACCAAATGTTTGTGTGCTAAAAGTTTCGAGCCATCTCTCATGAAAAAGACAAATTTCTGTCGATTCAGCGGGAAGCAGGTCAAATTTAAACTGCAGCTGCCTCATCGTTTTCTCCTTATTTTTTCCAAAAACATTTCTAGGTACATTAGTATCTATTTAATAAGAGAAACACCAAAAGTTTTTCCAATATTCAACCAGTAATGAGCTATCATGTGTGAACATTCATGGATTTTCAAACCAAATGATAAATCTTATGGCCACATTCACGGCATAGTTTGTTCAACTAATCTCATATTGTGCACAAGGGTGCATCTTGGAATGGAAAATAATGTTGCCTAAGGAAGTTTTCATTTTCTTTGGACGAAAAATGAATTTTTCATTTTTCGAGTGCCCAAAATGAGTTTTTTTTGTGAAGGACCTACCATATATTTGTTGCAAAATTGGACAAAATCAATTTTCTCAAATACTAGGCCATGTTTAATGCACAATTGACCAAATGGTTGGGTGTTAAAAGCCTTGATCCAGCTCTGGTGAAAAAAACAAATTTCCGCCGATTTAGTAGGAAGCGGGTCAAATTTGAACTGTAGCTGCCTTGTAGTTTGCTATTTATTTTTTCCAAAAATCATTTCTAGGTACATAACTATCTATTTAATCAGAGAAACATCAAAAGGTTTCCAAGATTCAACAACTAGCTAAGAACGGTCAAGCCCGCCGTTTCGACCGCATTTTGAAACGGGCATAAAAAATTCAAAAAAATCAAAAAATTGGAAAACCTTCACATTGTGTCATTATATGTGACCAAGTTACCAGGAAAAATAATAAACTTGTAATATGGTAATTCTTTTTAAAAAGTGTTCTCAGAAATGAGCTATCATGTGTGAAGATTCATGGCTTTCAAGTCAAATGATCAATCTTATGGCCACATTCATGGCATAGTTTGTTCAAATGATCTCATATTGTGCACAAGGGTGCATATTGAAATGGCGAACAATGTTGCCTAAGGGAGTTTTCATTTTCTTTGGACGAAAAATCAATTTTCCATTTTTCGAGTGCCCATAATGAGTTATTTTTGAAGGACCTAACATATATTTGTTGCAAATGTGGACCAAATCAATTTTATAAAATACTAGTACATATTTAATGCACAATTGACAAAATGGTTGGGTTTCAAAAGTTTTGATCCACCTCTCATGAAAAAGACAAATTTCCGCCGATTCAGTAGGAAGCGGGTCAAATTTGAACTACACCTGCCTTATAGTTTGCTATTTGTTTGTTCCAAAAATCATTTATAGTTACATAAGTATCAATTTAATCAGAAATACATGGTTTGGTGGCGATACATCGAGGTTTGGACGGTGGCCGAGGGCCCCAACTCGAGAGCGCGTAAACTCGCATGCCCGCCGCGTGGTCACCAGGTGACCGTGGCGTTGCCTTGCGTTCTGGGTGGCCTAGGCATGTCTAGTGGCTTGGGCACTCCCCAGGTAGATGCTAGGAAGAAAATAACAACAGAAGAATCTCACAAGGAGACCGAACTATGCTCAAATATGAATTAGCAGCCAAGTGTTTGATTAGCGGTACGGGAAATGCACAAGGCCAATGAGCCTGCGTTTTGGCTGGGGATGATCATCTACTAGGGAGACTTTCTTGGCAAATTTTTAGCTCAAATGGAGGAGTTTGGATGGCACTTGCTTTGCAAAGTACCACATCGGGCAAAAATATGGATGTTGAAGCTGGGCTCAAATGGATAAGTGGATTGAGCTGAAATTTTGTGGACTATGGTAATTTGGGCATAGTAAATAATTGTAAAAAGTTTATACCATTTGGATAATCCTAGCTTGTACTTCCTTCACAAAGCTTCTCTCTGGATAGAAACTTTAGAAATTTGCTGAGGAAGATTTAATAGGCAAATGGAGCTGAATATTGGAATGCGGCAATGATTTGTATATGTAAGATGGCACAAAAAGTTTGAGGACAACAGGAGGTGTCTAGATAGCACTTGCTTTGCAATGTGCCAATTTGGACAAAAAATAAAAATTGAAGCCGTGCTTACATGGATGATTGGATGATAGAGGCAAAGGTGTCCCGTCTTTCGATGAGATGGTGGCTATCGTTTTAGAGAAAGTCGACTTTGACGATCCAACTACGAACGTGCGAGGACGTCGCGCCTTAGCAATCGCTAAACCAACTCCGAGGGGTTATTGACCAACTCCGAGGGGTTATTGACCAAATCGCACGATCAACCTGATCACGAGGGCATGTTTCCTGTGAGCAAATGAAGAACAAGCAAGAAACTGAGATTGCAATCTGGATATTGCGAATATAAGATGAAAGCTTTATTGATCAAGGTGGGGTTCTGTGACGTCTTGGTCTGGTCGTTGGACACAAACGAAGTACGTGAAGTTGCAGCTATGGCGAACATTTAATCTAAACAAAACCCAGAGTCTAAACGACGCCCTAAGGGCTGTATATATGGAGGAAGAGGGGGGAATTTCGTGGCCCTTGGAAGAGGGGTCCGAAACCAACCCTAACTCTTGTTTCCCCACACATACGGACTCTAAAAACAGCCTATACTTAAGTATTTCGAAAATACATGGGCCTGGCCCAATAATAAGGTGACGCAGCACCTAAAATAGCCTCTGGACGAAACTTATGAAGTGGCGTCTTGTATATTTCGTCCAAGGCTTCATGCACTCCTTATGGCGGCTTTACAGTCCTGAAATCATCACTTGTAACTCCGTTCTGGATCCCCTTGCCATGCCATCATCTCCACGCTTGAACTTGTTCCAAGGTTCATCTTTCTTGTCCAAGCTAGGCCCTTCATTTATAAGCAAGACAAATGTATCCAATTTAGGCAGCATCATATTCTCATGAACATTATAATCGTTACCAAGAAACGAAAGTACCTGATAATTCAATTGGCGTGCGCGAGCTCTAGTAATTGGTCCACTATGTATAGAAGCAGGGGCTGTGGGTGTAACAATGGTATTTATGTTCTCATCATCCTCCCCTTCTTCAAATGAAGTCGTCCTCGATGAAAGTTCATCGTCCTCACCCAAATAAGGCTTCAAATCTACAATGTTAAAAGTGGGACTAACCCCAAAATCTGCAGGCAGCTCAAGTTTATATGCATTATCATTTATTTTCTCTAACACCTTAAAACGACCATCAGCACGTGGCATTAGCTTTGATTTGCGCAAATTAGGAAATCTATCCTTACGCAAATGTAACCAAACAAGATCTCCAGGTGCAAACACAACATGTTTTCTACCCTTATGTAACGCCCCGAGACCGATGTGCCAGGTGTCCTCCAGTTATTCGCTGTTGTTGCCTTGTCATTGCTTGCATGTCATGCATTGCATATCATGTCATCATGTGCATTTCATTTGCATACATGTTCGTCTCATGCATCCGAGCATTTTCCCCGTTGTCTGTTTTGCATTCCGGCGCTCCTATGTCACCCGGTGTCCCTTTCTACCTCTTTTCGTGTGCGGGTGTTAAACGTTTTCAGATTGGAACGAGATTTGTCATGCGGCCTTGGTTTACTACTGGTAGACCGCTTGTCAAGTTTCGTGCCATTTGGACTTCGTTTGATACTCCAACGGTTAACCGAGGAACCGAAAAGGCCTCGTCTGTGTTGCAGCCCAACACCCCTCCAAAGTGGCCCAAAAATCCACCTAAACCTCCTCCATCATCTCGGTCGTTCGATCACGATCGCGTGGCCGCAAACCGCACCTCATTTGGACTCTCCTAGCTCCCTCCACCTATATATATGGCACTCCCCCCGAATTTTCGGATCTTCCCCTTTCGAAACCCTAATTTTCCCCTCTCCTCGCGCCGCCAGACGAGATCCGGACGGCCGGACACGTCCGACCTGCGCGCCACCGCCTCCGCGCCAATCGCGCTGCGCCACGTGGCACAACAGCCGTTGCCGCCGCCGAGGCCCGTTCGGCCCAGGGCGGGCCCTCCCCGACCCGGCGCGCCCGCGTAGCGCCTCGCCGCCTCCCGCGCCGGTGCGCCCCGCGCCACCGTGCTCAGCACCGCCACCGCCATCTCCTTCGACGCCGGCCGGTAGCCGCGCCGCCCCATGCGTCCTCCACCGCAGCCGTCGTCGCCGACCACCACGGGAGCCGCGCCTCGCCGTCCGACGGCCTCCCGCGTCGCCGAAGCTCCTCGGCCGGCCGGATCCACCCCCTCTCCGGCAAGCAGCTCCTGTTCCGATGAGAAGGCCGGTCATCCTCGAAGTCCGTGCTCCGGCGAGATCCCGATCCAGATCTGAAATCCGCGGGGTTGACTTTTCCCTCCTAACCCTAATTATTTTGCAACCTTCGCCATGTCATAACTCTGCATCCGTAGCTCCGATTCGTGCGTGTAGCATATCAAAATGTTCGTCTCGACGAGTACATCATTTCATCTCACTGCATCATTTTCATTTGAGCTCATCTTGTTGCCCAAAATGCTGTTGGAAGAGGGCTATCTGATGTTAGTTTCAGATCTGTTTCACCAAATGCACTTTTGTCATTTTTGCCATGATTAATGTGTGCATGCTATGATCCTGAGCTCTACATGTGTTTTGATGTATGACATGCCATCTTTACAGGGGTGTATGCCATGTATTTTTGTGATCTTTGTGGTGACTAGCACAAGCATGCAAAGTAGCTTACTCGATGATGCTGATTTCAGGGACTTCGAATTTCACTAACTCCTTGTCCTGTTATTGTTTTTATGCCATATGTTCATGTTGTTTCCTAGTGATCCGTGCCTCTTTTGAGCATGATCAGTAAGGATGTTTTGTAGATATTGTTGTGCTCTATCCATCCATGTCTTTGTTTGCAATTGTGGAGCACCCTAGCTTGACTCAATCGAGCCCTACTTTTGCTATATAATGTTTCTGGCCGATTGTTAACATGTTTAGCAATATTGCCGAGCTTGTTGTTGTTTATCCGTGCATGCTATGTTGTTGTTCTTGCCATGTCTAGCTTCTATGTCATGCCTATTTGTTGGGTGTATGCTTAGTTTGTTATGCCATGCTCTGTAGTGAGTGCATCGAGCTCGTAAACATGCCTACTTGTTAATCTGTTTTGCATGCTCCAGTTTTTCTCTAAGTCTGAATCTATTTATGTTTTTGCTATATTCACATGCTTGTAATTCTATTTTCTGATCCCTTTTGGCTCATGGTCACTAAGGGACTTTTGTTATGTGCTTTGAGTAGCTTCATTCTGTGCCTTACTTTTCCATGATAGATTCCTGTAGCATGTAGTTATCATGCTCTAAACATTGCTTCCTGATGATAATTTCCTGACATGCTGTTAATTTCACAAAGTCTGAAACCTGTTATCATTTGCACTTTTGCCATGCTTGTTTGAACCTGTTAATGAGTGAATTAGCCATAGCTCAGTGTTCATCTTTTGTCAAGCATCATGAGTGGATCCCTGCCATGTATTTTATTGTCAGGTTGGAGTGCTGTAGCATGTTGTTTTTGTTGCATTTAGAAGGCTACTTGCTATTAATCGCAGACCGGTGCCATATTTGTTTTGCTTGCCATTTCCAAACCATGCATCCGATTCCGGTGATCTTTATATCGATTTCGACCGAAACCAACTCCTCTTTCTAGTGGCACTCTTGGTTTTCCAAGTTGAGGCCAGGTTAAATCATTCATTTTCAAATCATGCATATGCACCGCATACCGCATCCCGCATATCATGCCTTGTTCATGTGTTATTTGTTTACTATGTTGTGTGCTTCTTTCTGGTATTGCTTCTTCGGGTTGGTTCCGGTTACGTCGCGTTTGTGAGGATCCGTTCGACTACGTCCGTTTGTCTTCTTCATGGACTCGTTCTTCTTCCTTGCGGGATTTCAGGCAAGATGACCATACCCTCGAAATCACTTCTATCTTTGTTTGCTAGTTGCTCGCTCTTTTGCTATGCCTATGCTGCGATACCTACCACTTGCTTACCTTGCCTCCCATATTGTTAAGCCAAGCCTCTAACCCACCTTGTCCTAGCGAACCATTGTTTGGCTATGTTACCGCTTTGCTCAGCCCCCTCTTATAGCGTTGTTAGTTGCAAGTGAAGATTGAAGCTTGTTCCATGTTTGGAACATGGATATATTTCGTTGGGATATCACAATATCTCTTATTTAATTAATGCATCTATATACTTGGTAAAGGGTGGAAGGCTCGGCCTTATGCCTGGTGTTTTGTTCCACTCTTGCCGCCCTAGTTTCCGTCATATCGGTGTTATGTTCCCGGATTTTGCGTTCCTTGCACGGTTGGGTTATAATGGGAACCCCTTGACAGTTCGCTTTGAATAAAACTCCTCCAGCAAGGCCCAACCTTGGTTTTACCATTCACCACCTAGCCTCTTTTTCCCTTGGGTTAGGCCAGCCCAAGGGTCATCTTTATTTTAAACCCCCGGGCCATTGCTTGTCTAAGTGTTGGTCCAACCCAGAGCACCGTGCTGCGCCGTCCCTTGGCAACTTGGGTTACGTTGGCTCCCATACGCTTAGCTTATCCGGTGTGCCCTCAGAACGAGATATGTGTAGCTCCTATCGGGATTTGTCAACACAGCGAGTGGTCTTGCTGGACTTGTTTTACCATTGTCGAGGATGTCTTGTAACCGGGATGCCGAGTCTGATCGGATTGTCTTGGGAGAAGGAATATCCTTCGTTGACCGTGAGAGCTTGTGATGGGCTAAGTTGGGACACCCCTGCAGGGATTTGAACTTTCGAAAGCCATGCCCGCGGTTATGGGCAGATGGGAATTTGTTAATGTTCGGTTGTAGAAAACTTGAAGTTGATCTTAATTAAAATACATCAACCGCGTGTGTAACCTTGATGGTCTCTTCTCGGCGGAGTCCGGGAAGTGAACACTGTGTTGGAGTAATGCTTGACGTAGGTTGTTCTAGGATCACTTCTTGATCATAGATTCTCGATCGTGCTTTGCCTTCTCTTCTCGCTCTCTTTTGCCCATGTTAGCCACCATATATGCTAGTTGCTTGCTGCAGCTCCACCTCATACCTTTTACCATATCTATAAGCTTAAATAGTCTTGATCGCGAGGGTGTGAGATTGCTGAGTCCCCGTGACTCACAGATACTTCCAAAACCAGTTTGCAGGTGCCGATGAAACTGTGCAGGTGATGCAACCAAGCTCAAGGAGGAGCTCAATGGAGATCTTGTCCTTTGTGTTGTTCCGTTTCCAGTTGATCAGTAGTGGAGCCCAGTTGGGACGACCGGGGAGCTGTGTAGCATTTGGGGTAGTCTTCTTTTATTTTGGTTCCGTAGTCGAACCTTGTGTGTATCTGGATGATGTAATGCTTTATTCATGTAATTGTGTGAAGTGGCGATTGTAAGCCAACTCTGTATCTTTTTCCCTTATGTATTACATGGGTCGTGTGAAGATTACCTCACTTGCGACATTGCTTTCAATGCGGTTATGCCTCTAAGTCGTGCTTTGACACGTGAGAGATATAGCCGCATCGAGGGCGTTACAAGTTGGTAATCAGAGCCTTCCCCGACTTAGGAGCCCCCTGCTTGATCGAATCGTTGGCGTTGTTGAGTCTAGAAAAATGTTTTGAGTCATTTAGGATTATATATATATATATATATCAGAGAGTAGGAATTCTTTTTACTCCTCAGTCTCTTCGTCGCTCTGGTGAGGCATCCTGACATAGAGTTTTGACTCTTCTCTTCTCAAATTTCACTAATTTTTTTTAGGATCACGCGGGTATCTTGGAATTGTTCTGATGGTTTTGTGACGAGAACATTGTTCTTGGTGCCTCCTGACATTTAGGGGTTGTGGCAGTGTCCCGGGGAGTTGAGCTCCGAGGTGTTGTCATCACAATTTTATCGTTGCAGTTTTGGAATACCTGAGCTCGCCGACGTCGAAAATCTCTTTTATGTAGTTGTTGGTGAGATAACCTCGACGCCACCCAGTACTGGGGCAGGAGTTCGGGAGTATTGCCATAACTCGTATAATGGATGCTTTTCGAAGGTTCAGGTAAATGATTTCCGAAGGTTTCTTGGTTATGTGTTGAAGGATGGATTCAGCTGGATGTAGGATTTGCTAGTTTTGGGTGAGATATTATGCTTCCCCTGTATCCCCAACACCTGATTGCATAACCAGAAAATTTCGGGAGTTTATAAGTGGGAATTCAAGTAGCTCCTAGGATATCTTTCCGACATATGTGTGATATGAAATTGGGGTTCGACGTCTAGTGGTCCGCCTATCCACGGTTGGTTTTACAGTGGTCTCGTTGTGTCTTAAAGAGTCCTTGGCTATGCTGACTCGGGGACGCTTCGTATGTCATGTGCACTGCCTTGTACATGATGGTGCTGTACGATCGAGCCCGTGTAGGCCCCACCACGAAAACTTCGGACGAAATCTCTACCATATGTTTGTTCCGGCTTATTTTGCAAGCCAATCCTTGTTTTGTTTTGATTGTGGTATTCGAGTTGCTTCAATGCCAATTGTTGATTCCATACCTTTCCTAAACGGTGTTCTCATACTCCGATGTGAATACAAATCCTTCTTGATCATCGAGCTTGTGATCTAAATTTCTTATCAACCGGTGTGTCTCTATTCAAGTGGATCCGATCATTTTCAACATCAGCAAGATCCAATTTCAGTTCTTCTCAACGGTGTTTGCTTCATCCGTCCTAAATTGCCTTTGTTTTCCCGCCCTCCCACCCTTTTTCTTCAAGGACTCAGATTTATTAATCAAGTATCCATCTTATGGATGTGAAGTATCTTCGTTCTTTCCGTCAATGTTTTTATTCGGTGATTCTCATGAAGATTCTAACGGAGCTTCAAGTACGTCATTCTTCATTCTTTTCATCTCTGGTGGTTTCAAGTCAAGCTTTGTTGACCATATCCTTTCCTTGTTTCAATGCTTTCTCATGCCGGTGCACCTCTTAATCATCTACTTCTCGCTATTCAATTGTTCCGGAGTGTTGAAGATATCTCGAAGATTCGCGTTTCCATTCTCAATCCGTTCAAGCTATTTTGAGATTGCTATCTCATTCAAGCCACTTAATTAAACCAGCGCAATCTATCTTTTAAATTGTTCAACAGTGTTTCCTTTTGAGTGGGCCCTAACCCACATGTCTTTTCCCAGGATCTTACCTGACTCTTCTATTTTCCCGGAGCTACCCTAAATTCTTTTCAAAGTTTGACGTAAGAATGATTTTTCATCAGTCAGATGTGTTTCTCCAAGATCTCTCAATTTCTTTTCACCGTTGGCTCAACCTTTCCATTCTTCATTCCGGCGTGTCTCAACAATTCATGGTGGTGTTTCTCATTGTCATTCTCACATTTGAAGACCGAAGAAGAGTTCCTCTCAATCTTGCTCTTTTCTTTTCAAGATTCATGGTTCTAGCATATTGCCTCATCATTGTATTCGATTGCGAGAATTCTTTTCACCCATCTGGAGCTATTCAAGATTCTTTTCAGTTTGATTCTCCGAAGGCCATCATTCCGGGTTTATTCATTCTCAGCTTTCAGCTATCATTCTCCAATCTTACCGGTGCATCGATCAAATATCCTCTAATCAGTTCATGACCTCTTCGTTCTTTTGTATCTAAACTCTCTCATGTATCTTCGTTCATTTGATAATTCTTACCGGTGATTCACCCCTTTACTTCGTTCATTTTCAATTCCTACGGTGGTTCGTTCAAGATCCTTCTTTATACGTTATTGTATCAATTCACTCGTTCTTTCCAATTTTACCGGTGGTTCGTAGAAGACCTTCCCAAGTTTGCGCTATATCTATCTTAATCCTTTCTACGAGAATAAGTAGTGTGCCAAATCCATTGTTTGTCATCAATTTAATTGATGAAGGATAAGCATAATGTAATTCTTATTCTTGTTTCATCGAGTTTATTCAACTTCTTTTTTCCGGAGTGGTTCATCATGTCACATTCTCAGTTCGAGATGCTTTATCTTTTCTTTTCCGGAGTTCCAAGTCTCCACTTTATCTCAATCCAATCATTGCAAGGATTCACCTTGTGTTTTCAACTTCTCTTTCCTTCCGTTTGATCATCCTTTTTGTTACCGGAGTTCTTTATGGAGGTTCTACATGATGGTTCATCAACATTATTTTCAGAGGAGCTCAAGCTTTCTTCATCTTGCAATCCGGAGTGCAATTCTTTCACGCATATCTTTTGAGGTGGTGTTATGTCATTCTTGATAATTTCCCTTCGTGATTCGTGATTCACAAGTTATCAAGTTTGAGATATTTCAAATTCATCAACCTCTTCGTTGGAGTTATCTTGTGTCATTGTTCACCTAAAGCCTTCCCTAAGGTTTGTTGCTATTTATGGTGCTTATAAATGACACAAGTTCTTCATTTTTCCTCACGGTGAAATAAGATTCTCGTCTCCTTGTTCTTATCAATCCAATCTTGTTTTCGTTAGTGGCGGAATTTCACCTCATAGTTTTGAGATGTTCTCCATAAGCCCACATCAAGCTTATCCTTTCGTTGTTGTTAATCCAACAACTCCGTTTGACCCTTCTTCTAAAGATGTCTTTTCAAGCTCTTTTGCAATAGAAGTTGGCATTTTCTTCTCCATTCTCCTATCTCAATTATCTATCTTCTATTCTTTCGTTCCGGAGGCATTGCGATGTTGTTCTTTTAACCCATCATCTCGGATTGTGAAGATCATGTTCTTTTCGTGCTTATCCACTTAACCGGAGTGTGTGCCCCCTGCTCAAGTTCGTTCATTTTATCAAGCCTTGCATATCTTTCCAACCGGAGTGCTGTTCGAATTTGTTCTTCCTTGTTCCTCTTCACTACCGGAGTGTTTTCAACTTTGTTCTACTTCATTGCATTCTTTCTTTCAATTTGTTCAACTTATCAAGGTTCTTTGGTTTCACTCGTTTGTCAAAGAAGCAACTTAGTTTTACCTCTTCTCTTTTCTCTTTCGTTTCCCTCCGGTGCCATTCTAGATCTTGGGACGAGATCCTCTCGTAGTGATGGAGTGTTGTAACGCCCCGAGACCGATGTGCCAGGTGTCCTCCAGTTATTCGTTGTTGTTGCCTTGTCATTGCTTGCGTGTCATGCATTTCATATCATGTCATCATGTGCATTTCATTTGCATACATGTTTGTCTCATGCATCCGAGCATTTTCCCCGTTGTTCGTTTTGCATTCCGGCGCTCCTATGTCACCCGGTGTCCCTTTCTACCTCTTTTTGTGTGCGGGTGTTAAACGTTTTCGGATTGGAACGAGATTTGTCATGCGGCCTTGGTTTACTACCGGTAGGCCGCCTGTCAAGTTTCGTGCCATTTGGACTTCGTTTGATACTCCAACGTTTAATCGAGGAACCGAAAAGGCCTCGTGTGTGTTGCAGCCCAACACCCCTCCAAAGTGGCCCAAAAATCCACCTAAATCTCCTCCATCATCTCGGTCGTTCGATTACGATCGCGTGGCCGCAAACCGCACCTCATTTGGACTCTCCTAGCTCCCTCTACCTATATATATGGCACTCCCTCGGAATTTTCGGATCTTCCCCTTCCGAAACCCTAATTTTTCCCCTCTCCTCGCACCGCCGGATGAGATCCGGACGGCCGGACATGTCCGACCTGCGTGCCGCCGCCTCCGCACCAATCGCGCTGCGCCATGTGGCACAGCAGTCGCTGCCACCGTCGAGGCGTGTTCGCCCCAGGGCGGGCCCTCCCCGGCCCGGCGCGCTCGCGTAGCGCCTCGCCGCCTCCTGCGCCGGTGCGCCCCGCGCCACCGTGCTCAGAACCGCCGCCGCCATCTCCTTCTACGACGACCGGTAGCCGCGCCGCCCCGTGCATCCTCCACCGCAGCCGTCGTCGCCGACCACCGCGGGAGCCGCGCCTCGCCGTCCGGCGGCCTCCCGCATCGCCAGAGCGCCTCGGCCGACCGGATCCACCCCCTCTCCGGCGAGCAGCTCCTATTCCAACGAGAAGGCCGGTCATCCTCGAAGTCCGTGCTCCGGCGACATCCCGATCCAGATCTGAAATCCGCGGGGTTGACTTTTCCCTCCTAACCCTAATTATTTTGCAATCTTCGCCATGTCATAACTCTGCATCCGTAGCTCCGATTCATGCGTGTAGCATATCAAAATGTTTGTCTCGACGAGTACATCATTTCATCTCATTGCATCATTTCCATTTGAGCTCATCTTGTTGCCCGAAATGCTGTTGGAAGAGGGCTATCTGATGATAGTTTCAGATCTGTTTTGGCAAATGCACTCTTGTCATTTTTGCCATGATTAATGTGTGCATGCTATGATCCTGAGCTCTACATGTGTTTTGATGTATGCCATGCCATCTTTACAGGGGTGTATGCCATGTATTTTTGTTATCTTTGTGGTGACTAGCACAAGCATGCAAAGTAGCTTACTCGATGATGCTTATTTCAGGGACTTCGAATTTCACTAAGTCCTTGTCCTGTTATTGTTTTTATGCCATATCTTCATGTTGTTTCCTAGTGATCCGTGCATCTTTTGAGCATGATCAGTAAGGATGTTTTGTAGATATTATGGTGCTATATCCATCCATGTCTTTATTTGCAATTATGGAGCACCCTAGCTTGACTCAATCGAGCTCTACGTTTGCTATATAATGTTCCTGGCCAATTGTTAACATGTTTAGCAATATTGCCGAGCTTGTTGTTGTTGATCCGTGCATGCTATGTTGTTTTTCTTGCCATGTTTAGCTTCTATGCCATGTCTATTTGCTGGGTGTATACTTAGTTTGTCATGCCATGCTCTTTAGTGAGTGCATCGAGCTCGTAAACATGCCTACTTGTTAATCTGTTTTGCATGCTCCAGTTTTTCTCTAAGTCTGAATCTGTTTATGTTTTTGCTATATTCACATGCTTGCACTTGTATTTTCTGATCCCTTTTGGCTCATGGTCACTAAGGGACTTTTGTTATGTGCTTTGAGTAGCTTAATGCCATGCCTTGCTTTGCCATGATAGGTTCCTGTAGCATGTAGTTATCATGCTCTAAACATTGCTTCGTGATGATAATTTCCTGACATGTTGTTAATTTCACTAAGTCTGAAACCTGTTATCATTTGCACTCTTGCCATGCTTGTTTGAACCTGTTAATGAGTGAATTAGCCATAGCTCAATGTTCATCTTTTGTCAAGCATCATGAGTGGATCCCTGACATGTATTTTGTTGTCATGTTGGAGTGCTGTAGCATGTTGTTTTTGTTGCATTTAGAAGGCTACTTGCTATTAATCGCAGACCGGTGCCATATTTGTTTTGCTTGCCATTTCCAAACCGTGCATCCGATTTCGCTGATCTTTATATTGATTTTGACCTAAATCAACTCCTCTTTCCAGTGGCACTCTTGGTTTTCCAAGTTGAGCCAAGGTTCAATCATTCCTTTTCAAATCATGCATATGCACCGCATACCGCATCCCGCATATCATGCCTTGTTCATGTGTTGTTTCTTTACTATGTTGTGTGCTTCTTTCCAGTGTTGTTTCTTCGGGTTGGTTCCGATTACATGCGTTTGTGAGGATTCGTTCGACTACGTCCGTTTGTCTTCTTCATGGACTCGTTCTTTTTCCTTGCGGGATTTCAGGCAAGATGACCATACCCTCGAAATCACTTCTATCTTTGCTTGCTAGTTGCTCGCTCTTTTGCTATGCCTATGCTGTGATACCTACCACTTGCCTATCTTGCCTCCCATATTGTTAAGCCAAGCCACTAACCCACCTTGTCCTAGCGAACCGTTGTTTGGCTATGTTACCACTTTGCTCAGCCCCCTCTTATAGCGTTGTTAGTTGCAGGTGAAGATTGGAGCTTGTTCCATGTTTGGAACATGGATATATTTTGTTGGGATATCACAATATCTCTTATTTAATTAATGCATCTATATACTTGGTAAAGGGTGGAAGGCTCAGCCTTATGCCTGGTGTTTTGTTCCACTCTTGCCGCCCTAGTTTCCGTCATATCGGTGTTATGTTCCCGGATTTTGCGTTCCTTACATGGTTGGGTTATAATGGGAACCCCTTGACAGTTCGCTTTGAATAAAACTCCTCCAGCAAGGCCCAACCTTGGTTTTACCATTCGCCACCGAGCCTCTTTTTCCCTTGGGTTAGGCCAGCCCAAGGGTCCTCTTTATTTTAAACCCCTAGACCAGTGCTTGTCTAAGTGTTGGTCCAACCCAGAGCATCGTGCGGGGCCGTCCCTTGGCAACTTGGGTTACGTTGGCTCCCGTACGCTTAGCTTATCCGGTGTGCCCTGAGAACGAGATATGTGCAGCTCCTATCGGGATTTGTCGGCACAGCGGGTGGTCTTGCCGGACTTGTTTTACCATTGTCGAGGATGTCTTGTAACCGGGATGCCGAGTCTGATGGGATTATCTTGGGAGAAGGTATTGAAGGAAATATGCCCTAGAGGCAATAATAAAGTTATTATTTATTTCCTTATTTCACGATAAATGTTTATTATTCATGCTAGAATTGTATTAACCGAAAACATAATACATGTGTGAATACATAGACAAACAGAGCGTCACTAGTATGGCTCTACTTGACTAGCTCGTTGATCAAAGATGGTTATGTTTCCTAACCATAGACATGAGTTGTCATTTGATTAATGGGATCACATCATTAGGTGAATGATCTGATTGACATGGCCTATTCCATTAGCTTAGCACCCGATCGTTTAGTATGTTGCTATTGCTTTCTTCATGACTTATACATGTTCCTGTGACTATGAGATTATGCAACTCCCGTTTACCGGAGGAACACTTTGGGTGCTACCAAACATCACAACGTAACTGGGTGATTATAAAGGAGTACTACAGGTGTCTCCAAAGGTAGATGTTGGGTTGGCGTATTTCGAGATTAGGATTTGTCACTCCGATTGTCGGAGAGGTATCTCTGGGCCCTCTCGGTAATGCACATCACATAAGCCTTGCAAGCATTACAACTAATATGTTAGTTGTGAGATGATGTATTACGGAACGAGTAAAGAGACTTGCCGGTAACGAGATTGAACTAGGTATTGGATACCGACGATCGAATCTCGGGCAAGTAACATACCGATGACAAAGGGAACAACGTATGTTGTTATGCGGTCTGACCGATAAAGATCTTCGTAGAATATGTAGGAGCCAATATGGGCATCCAGGTCCTGCTATTGGTTATTGACCGGAGATGTGTCTCGGTCATGTCTACATTGTTCTCGAACCGTAGGGTCCGCACGCTTAAAGTTACGATGACAGTTATTATGAGTTTATGCATTTTTGATGTACCGAAGTTTGTTCGGAGTCCCGGATGTGATCACGGACATGACGAGGAGTCTCGAAATGGTCGAGACGTAAAGATCGATATATTGGAAGCCTATATTTGGACATCGGAATCGTTCCGAGTGAAATCGACATTTTTCCAGAGTACCGGGGGGTTACCGGAACCCCCCCGGGGGTTTATTGGGCCTACATGGGCCCTGAGGGAGAAGAGAGAAGGAGGCAAGAGGTGGCCGCGTGCCCCTCCCCTTCCTAGTCCGAATAGGACAAGGGAAGGGGGGCGGCGCCCCCCCCCCCCTTTTTCCTTCCTCTCTTCCACCTCTTTCCCCTCTCTCCTTGTCCAACTAGGAGTCCTACTCCCGGTGGGAGTAGGACTCCCCCTTGGCGCGCCCACCTTGGCCGGCCGCCCCCTCTCCCTGGCTCCTTTATATACTGAGGCAAGGGGCACCCCAGATACACACAAGTTGATCCTCGTGATCGTTCCTTAGCCGTGTGCGGTGCCCCCTACCACCATATTCCACCTCGGTCATATCGTTGTAGTGCTTAGGCGAAGCCCTGCGTCGGTAGAACATCATCATCGTCACCACGCCGTTGTGCTGACGGAACTCATCCCCGAAGCTTTGCTGGATCGGAGCCCGGGGAGCGTCATCGAGCTGTACGTGTGCTAAGAACTCGGAGGTGCCGGAGTAACGGTGCTTGGATCGGTCAGATCGGGAAGAAGACGTACGACTACTTCCTCTACGTTGTGTCAACGCTTCCGTTGCTATCTACAAGGGTACGTAGATCATACTCTCCCCTCTCGTTGCTATGCATCACCATGATCTTGCGTGTGCGTAGGAAAATTTTGAAATTACTACGTTACCCAACAGTGGTATCAGAGCCTGGGTTTTATGTGTTGATGTTATATGCACGAGTAGAACACAAGTGAGTTGTGGGCGATATAAGTCATACTGCTTACCAGCATGTCATACTTTGGTTCGGCGGTATTGTTACGCGTACGCTTACGCGAGACCGGTTCTCCCGACATGCTTTGGACAAAGGTGGCTAGCGGGTGACAGTTTCTCCAACTTTAGTTGAACCGAGTGTGGCTACGCCCGGTCCTTGTGAAGGTTAAAACAACACCAACTTGACAAACTATCGTTGTGCTTTTGATGCGTAGGTAAGATTGGTTCTTGCTTAAGCCCGTAGCAGCCACGTAAAACTTGCAACAACAAAGTAGAGGACGTCTAACTTGTTTTTGCAGGGCATGTTGTGATGTGATATGGTCAAAACGTGATGAGATATAAGTTGTTGTATGAGATGATCATGTTTTGTTAAAGTTATCGGCAACTGGCAAAAGCCTTATGGTTGTCTCCATATTGCATAAGATGCAAGCGCCAAATAATTGCTTTACTTTATCGCTATGCGATAGCAATAGTTGCAAGATCAATAGTTGGCGAGACGACCGTGTGACGACACATTGATATAGATCAAGATGATGGAGATCATGGTGTCATGCCGGTGATGATAGAGATCATGACAGTACTTTGGAGATGGAGATCAAAGGCGCAAGATGACGATGGCCATATCATGTCACATATTTTGATTGCATATGATGTTTATCTTTTGATACATCTTATTTTGCTTAGTTTGACGGTAGCATTTTAAGATGATCTCTCACTAATTATCAAGAAGTGTTCTCCCTAAGTATGCACCATTGCCAAAGTTCGTCGTGCCCAGACACCACGTGATGATCGGGTGTGATAAGCTCTACGTCCATCTACAACGGGTGCAAGCCAGTTTTGCACATGCAGAATACTCAGGTTAAACTTGACGAGCCTAGCATATGCAGATATGGCCTCAGAACACGGAGACCGAAAGGTCGAGCGTGAATCATATAGTAGATATGATCAACATAGTGATGTTCACCATTGAAAACTACTCCATCTCACGTGATGATCGGTTATGGTTTAGTTGATATGGATCACGTAATCACTTAGAAGATTAGAGGGATGTCTATCTAAGTGGGAGTTCTTAAGTAATATGATTAATTGAACTTAAATTTATCATGAACTTAGTCCTGGTAGTATTTTGCAAATTATGTTGTAGATCAATAGCTTGCGTTGTTGCTTTCATATGTTTATTTTGATATGTTCCTAGAGAAAAATTGTGTTGAAAGATGTTAGTAGCAATGATGCAGATTGGATCCGTGATCTGAGGTTTATCCTCATTGCTGCACAGAAGAATTATGTCCTTGATGCACCGCTAGGTGACAGACCTATTGCAGGAGCAGATGCAGACGTTATGAACGTTTGGCTAGCTCAATATGATGACTACTTGATAGTTTAGTGCACCATGCTTAACGGCTTAGAATCGGGACTTCAAAGACGTTTTGAACGTCATGGACCATATGAGATGTTCCAGGAATTGAAGTTAATATTTCAAGCAAATACCCGAGTTGAGAGATATGAAGTCTCCAACAAGTTCTATAGCTAAAAGATGGAGGAGAATCGCTCAACTAGTGAGCATGTGCTCAGATTGTCTGGGTACTACAATCGCTTGAATCAAGTGGGAGTTAATCTTCCAGATAAGATAGTGATTGACAGAATTCTCTAGTCACCATCACCAAGTTAGTAGAACTTCGTGATGAACTATGATATGCAAGGGATAACGGAAACGATTCCCAAGCTCTTCGTAATGCGGAAATTGACGAAGGTAGAAATCAAGAAAAACATCAAGTGTTGATGGTAGACAAGACCACTAGTTTCAAGAAAAGGGCAGAGGGAAGAAGGGGAACTTCAAGAAGAACAGCAAGCAAGTTGCTGCTCAAGTGAAGAAGCCCAAGTCTATTTCTCTTCCTGAGACTAAGTGTTTCTACTGCAAAGGGACTGGTCACTGGAAGCGGAACTACCCCAAGTGATTGGCAGATAAGAAGGATGGCAAAGTGAACATGAGTATATTTGATATACATGTTATTGATGTATACTTTACTAGTGTTTATAGCAACCCCTCAGTATTTGATACTAGTTCAGTTGCTAAGATTAGTAACTCGGAACAGGAGTTGCAGAATAAACAGAGACTAGTTAAGGGTGAAGTGACGATGTGTGTTGGAAGTGGTTCCAAGATTGATATGATCATCATCACTCCCTATACTTTCGGGATTAGTGTTGAACATGAATAAGTGTTATTTGGTGTTTGCGTTGAGCATGAATATGATTTGATCATGTTTATTGTAATATGGTTATTCATTTAAGTAAGAGAATAAATTGTTGTTCTGTTTACATGAATAAAACCTTATATGGTTACACACCCAATGAAAATAGTTCGTTGGATCTCGATCGTAGTGATACACATAATCATAATATTGAAACCAAAAGATGCAAAGTTAATAATGATAGTGCAACTTAGTTGTTGCACTGCCGTTTAGGTCATATTGGTGTAAAGCGCATGAAGAAACTCCATGCTGATGGGATTTTGGAATCACTTGATTATGAATCACTTGATGCTTGCGAACCATGCCTCATGGGCAAGATGACTAAGACTCCGTTCTCCGGAGCGAGCAACTGACTTATTGGAAATAATACATACTGATGTATGCGGTCCGATGAGTGTTAAGGCTCACGGTAAGTATTGTTATTTTCTGAACTTCACAGATGATTTGAGCAGATATGGGTATATCTACTTGATGAAACATAAGTCTGAAACATTTGAAAAGTTCAAAGCATTTCAGAGTGAAGTGGAAAATCATCGTGACAAGAAAATAAAGTTTCTACGATCTGATCGCGGAGACAAATATTTGAGTTACGAGTTTGGTCTTCAATTAAAACAATGTGGAATAGTTTCACAAACTCATGCCACATGGAACACCACAGCATAATGGTGTGTCCGAACGTCATAACCGTGCTTTATTGGATATAGTGCAATCTATGATGTCTCTTACCGATCTACCACTATCGTTTTGGGGTTATGCATTAGAGATAGCTGCATTCACGTTAAAAGGGCACCATCTAAATCTGTTGAGACGACACCGTATGAACTGTGGTTTGGCAAAAAAAAACCAAAGTTGTCGTTTCTTAAAGTTTGGGGTTGCAATGCTTATGTGAAAAAGTTTCATCCTGATAAGCTCAAACCCAAATCGGAAAAGTGTGTCTTCATAGGATACCCAAAAAGTTACTGTTGGGTACACCTTCTATCACAGATCCAAAGGCAAGACATTCATTGCTAAGAATGGATCCTTTCTAGAGAAGGAGGTTCTCTAGAAAGAAGTGAGTGGGAGGAAAGTAGAACTTGATAAGGTAATTGTACCTTCTCCCTTATTGGAAAGTAGTTCATCACAGAAATCTGTTCCTGTGACTACTACACCAATTAGTGAGGAAGCTAATGATGATGATTATGTAACTTCAGATCAAGTTACTACCGAATCTCGTAGGTAAACCAGAGTGAGATCCGCACCAGAGTGGTACGGTAATCCTGTTCTGGAGGTCATGCAACTTGACCATGACGAACCTACGAACTATGAAGAAGCGATGGTGAGCCCAGATTCCGCAAAATGGCTTGAGGCCATGAAATCTGAGATGGGATCCATGTATGAGAACAAAGTATGGACTTTGGTTGACTTGCCCGATGATCGGCAAGCAATTGAGAATAAATGGATCTTCAAGAGGAAGACGGACACTGATAGTAGTGTTACTATCTACAAAGCTAGAATTGTCGCAAAAGGTTTTTGACAAGTTCAAGGTGTTGACTACGATGAGAATTTCTCACTCATATCTATGCTTAAGTCTGTCCGAATCATGTTAGCAATTGCCGCATTTTATGAAATCTGGCAAATGGATAAACAAAACTGCATTCCTTAATAGATTTATTAAAGAAGAGTTGTATATGATACAACCAGAAGGTTTTGTCAGTCCTAAAGGTACTAACAAAATATGCAAGCTCCAGCGATCCATCTATGGACTGGTGCAAGCATCTCGGAGTTGGAATATACACTTTGATAAGTTGATCAAAGCATATAGTTTTATACATACTTGCGATGAAGCCTGTATTTACAAGAAAGTGAGTGGGAGCACTACAACATTTCTGATAAGTATATGTGAATGACATATTGTTGATCGAAAATAATGTAGAATTATTCTGCAAAGCATAAAGGAGTGTTTGAAAGGAATTTTCCAGAAAAAGACCTCGGTGAAGCTGCTTACATATTAAGCATCAAAATCTATAGAAATAGATCAAGACGCTTGATAAGTTTTTTCAATGAGTACATACCTTGACAATATTTTGAAGTAGTTCAAAAATGGAACAGTCAAAGAAAGAGTTCTGGGCTGTGTTACAAGGTATGAAATTGAGTAAGACTCAAAGCCCGACCACGACAGAAGATAGAAAGAGAATGAAAGTCATTCCCTATGCCTCAGCCATAGGTTCTATAAAGTTTGCCATGATGTGTACCAGATCTATTGTATACCCTACACTGTGTTAAGCAAGGGAGTACAATAGTGATCTAAGAGTAGATCACTGGACATTGGTCAAAATTATCCTTAGTGGAATAAGGAAATATTTCTCGATTATGGAGGTGACAAAAGGTTCATCGTAAAAAGTTACGTCGATGCAAGTTTTGACACAGATCTGGATGGCTCTAAGTCTCGATCTAGATACATATTGAAAGTGGGAGCAATTAGCTAGTGTAGCTCCGTGCAGAGCATTGTAGACATAGAATTCGCAAAATACTTACGGATCTGAATATAACAGACCCGGTGACTAAAATTATCTCACAAAGCAAAACATGATCACACCTTAGTACTCTTTGGGTGTTAATCACACAGCGATGTGAACTAGATTACTGACTCTAGTAAACCCTTTGGGTGTTGGTCACATATCGATGTGGACTATGGGTGTTAATCACATGGTGATGTGAACTATTGCTGTTAAATCACATGGTGATGTGAACTAGATTATTGATTCTAGTGCAAGTGGGAGACTGAAGGAAATATGCCCTAGAGGCAATAATAAAGTTATTATTTATTTCCTTATTTCATGATAAATGTTTATTATTCATGCTAGAATTGTATTAACCGGAAACATAATACATGTGTGAATACATAGACAAACAGAGCGTCACTAGTATGCCTCTACTTGACTAGCTCGTTGATCAAAGATGGTTATGTTTCCTAACCATAGACATGAGTTGTCATTTGATTAATGGGATCACATCATTAGGTGAATGATCTGATTGACATGACCTATTCCATTATCTTAGCACCTGATCGTTTAGTATGTTGCTATTGCTTTCTTCATGACTTATACATGTTCCTATGACTATGAGATTATGCAACTCCCGTTTACCGGAGGAACACTTTGGGTGCTACCAAACGTCACAACGTAACTGGGTGATTATAAAGGAGTACTACAGGTGTCTCCAAAGGTAGATGTTGGGTTGGCGTATTTCGAGATTAGGATTTGTCACTCCGATTGTCGGAGAGGTATCTCTGGGCCCTCTCGGTAATGCCCATCACATAAGCCTTGCAAGCATTACAACTAATATGTTAGTTGTGAGATGATGTATTACGGAACGAGTAAAGAGACTTGCCGGTAACAAGATTGAACTAGGTATTGGATACCGACGATCGAATCTCGGGCAAGTAACATACCGATGACAAAGGGAACAACGTATGTTGTTATGCGGTCTGACCGATAAAGATCTTCGTAGAATATGTAGGAGCCAATATGGGCATCCAGGTCCCGCTATTGGTTATTGACCGGAGATGTGTCTCGGTCATGTCTACATTGTTCTCGAACCGTAGGGTCCGCACGCTTAAAGTTACGATGACAGTTATTATGAATTTATGCATTTTTTATGTACCGAAGTTTGTTCGGAGTCCCGGATGTGATCACGGACATGACGAGGAGTCTCGAAATGGTCGAGACGTAAAGATTGATATATTGGAAGCCTATATTTGGACATCGGAATCGTTCCGGGTGAAATCGGCATTTTTCCGGAGTACCGGGGGGTTACCGGAACCCCCCCGGGGGTTTATTGGGCCCAAATGGGCCTTGAGGGAGAAGAGAGAAGGAGGCAAGAGGTGGCCGCATGCCCCTCCCCTTCCTAGTCCGAATAGGACAAGGGAAGGGGGGCGGCGCCCCCCTTTTTCCTTCCTCTCTTCCACCTCTTTCCCCTCTCTCCTTGTCCAACTAGGAGTCCTACTCCTGGTGGGAGTAGGACTCCCCCTTGGCGCGCCCACCTTGGCCGGCCGCCCCCTCTCCCTGGCTCCTTTATATACTGAGGCAAGGGGCACCCCATATACACACAAGTTGATCCTCGTGATCGTTCCTTAGCCGTGTGCGGTGCCCCCTGCCACCATATTCCACCTCGGTCATATCGTTGTAGTGCTTAGGCGAAGCCGTGCGTCGGTAGAACATCATCATCGTCACCACACCGTTGTGCTGACGGAACTCATCCCCGAAGCTTTGCTGGATCGGAGCCCGGGGAGCGTCATCGAGCTGTACGTGTTCTAAGAACTCAGAGGTGCCGGAGTAACGGTGCTTGGATCGGTCATATAGGGAAGAAGACGTACGACTACTTCCTCTACGTTGTGTCAACGCTTCCGTTGCGATCTACAAGGGTATGTAGATCATACTCTCCCCTCTCGTTTCTATGCATCACCATGATCTTGCGTGTGCGTAGGAAAATTTTGAAATTACTATGTTACCCAACAGGAATATCCTTCGTTGACCGTGAGAGCTTGTGATGGGCTAAGTTGGGACACCCCTGCAGGGATTTGAACTTTCGAAAACCGTGCCCGCGGTTATGGGCAGATGGGAATTTGTTAATGTTCGGTTGTAGAAAACCTGAAGTTGATCTTAATTAAAATACATCAACCGCGTGTGTAACCGTGATGGTCTCTTCTCGGCGGAGTCTGGGAAGTGAACACGGTGTTGGAGTAATGCTTGACGTAGGTTGTTCTAGGATCACTTCTTGATCATAGTTTCTTGATCGTGCTTTGCCTTCTCTTCTCGCTCTCTTTTGCGTATGTTAGTCACCATATATGCTAGTCGCTTGCTGCAGCTCCACCTCATACATTTTACCCTATCTATAAGCTTAAATAGTCTTGATCGCGAGGGTGTGAGATTGCTGAGTCCCCGTGACTCACAGATACTTCCAAAACCATCTTGCAGGTGCCGATGAAACCGTGCAGGTGACGCAACCAAGCTCAAGGAGGAGCTCGATGAAGATCTTGTCCTTTGTGTTGTTCCGTTTCCAGTTGATCAGTAGTGGAGCCCAGTTGGGACGATTGGGGATATGTGTAGCATTTGGGATAGTCTTCTTTTATTTTGGTTTCGTAGTCGGACCTTGTGTGTATCTGGATGATGTAATGCTTTATTCATGTAATTGTGTGAAGTGGCGATTGTAAGCCAACTATGTATCTTTTTCCCTTATGTATTACATGGGTTGTGTGAAGATTACCTCACTTGCGACATTGCTTTCAATGCGGTTATGCCTCTAAGTCGTGCTTCGACACGTGGGAGATATAGCCGCATCGAGGGCATTACACCTTATCTCCAGCAAGTTTATATTTATTTAGAATTCATATGCTCAATGTTTTCTTAGTTAACTCATGCATAAAATCAATTCAGCACGTTCTTTTGCATCAAAATTAACCTTCTCCGAAGATGGAAGAGGCAACAAATCAATAGGTGCACGAGGTAGGAAACCATACACAATTTCAAAAAGGGCACAACTTAGTAGTAGAATGCAATGAATGATTATAAGAAAATTCAATATGAGGCAAGCATTCTTCCCACATTTTCTTGTTATCCTTCAAAACAACCCTAAGCATAGTAGACAATGTTCTATTGACTACTTCAGTTTGTCCATCAGTTTGGGGGTGATAAGTTGTACTAAAAAGCAGTTTAGTCCCCAACTTAGCCCCTAAACATCTCCAAAAGTGGCTAAGAAATTTAGTATCATGATCTGAAACAATAGTATTTGGCACACCATGCAAGCGAATAATTTCACGAAAGAACAAATCAGCAACATTAACAACATCATCGCTTTTATGACATGGTATAAAGTGTGCCATTTTTGAGAACCTATCCACGACAACAAATATGATATCCCTCCCCTTCTTTGTTCGAGGTAAACCTAAAACAAAGTCCATAGATATATCCTCCCAAGGAACACTAGGTACAGGCAAAGGCATATATAAACCATGAGGACTGAGTCGTGACTTAGCTTTTTGACATGTAGTGCAGCGAGCAACAAAACGCTCAACATCCCGTCTCATCTTTTGCCAAAAGAAATGTGTAGCAAGTATATCCTCTGTCTTCTTGACGCCAAAGTGTCCCATTAATACTCCTCCATGCGCCTCCTGCAACAACAAAAGACGAACAGAGCTAGCTGGAATGCATATCTTGTTAGCACGAAACACAAATCCATCATTAAGAACGAACTTGTTCCATGTTCTCCCTTCCTGACAATTCTGCAATACATCTTTAAATTCAGCATCATGCACATATTGATCTTTGATGGTCTCCAAACCAAATATTTTAAAGTCAAGTTGTGAAAGCAAAGTATAACGACGAGACAATGCATCAACAATAACATTTTCCTTACCCTTCTTGTGTTTAATGACATAAGGAAAAGTCTCAATGAATTCAACCCATTTAGCATGTCGACGGTTCAGTTTTGCTTGACTTTTAATGTGTTTCAAAGATTCATGATCAGAATGTATAACAAATTCCTCAGGCCATAAATAATGTTGCCATGTTTCTAAGGTCCGAACAAGAGCGTATAATTCTTTGTCATAAGTAGAATAGTTCAGACTAGGCCCACTCAATTTTTCAGAAAAGTATGCAACAGGTTTGCCATCTTGTAATAACACACCTCCTAATCCAATTCCACTAGCATCACATTCAAGCTCAAAAGTCTTATTAAAATCAGGAAGTTGGAGTAAAGGAGCATGTGTCAATTTATCTTTCAATACCGTGAAGGCTTCTTCCTGTGCGGAACCCCAAACAAAAGGCACATCCTTCTTTGTAAGCTCGTTGAGAGGTGCAGCAATGGTGCTGAAATCTCTCACAAAACGCCTATAGAAACCAGTGAGGCCAAGGAAACTCCTCACTTGTGTGATCGTTTTGGGCTGCGGCCAACTCTCAATAGCTTCAATCTTGGCTTTATCAACTTCAATTCCCTATGGAGTAACAACATAGCCAAGAAAAGATACTCGGTCGGTGCAAAAGGTGCACTTTCCAAGGTACCAAACAAACGTGCATCACGTAGAGCAATAAAAACAACACGTAAATGTTCCAATTGTTCCTCCAAAGATTTGCTATAAATCAATATGTCATCAAAGTAAACTACCACAAATCGTTCGATGAAAGCACGTAAAACTTCGTTCATTAACCTCATGAAAGTACTAGGTGCATTAGTTAACCCAAAAGGCATGACTAACCACTCATATAATCCAAACTTAGTTTTAAATGCTATTTTTCATTCATCTCCCAATTTCATACGAATTTGATGGTATCCACTACGCAAATCAACTTTGGAGAATATTGTAGAGCCACTCAATTCATCAAGCATATCATCTAGCCTAGGAATAGGATGGCGATAACAAATAGTAGTATTATTAATGCCTCTACAATCAACGCACATATGTGACGTACCATCCTTTTTCGACACTAAAATGATAGGAACAACACAAGGACTAAGGGATTCGCGTATATAAACTTTGTCGAGCAGTTCTTGTACTTGACGCATAATCTCCTTCGTCTCCTCTGGACTGGTACGGTATGGTGCATGGTTGGGTAATGATGCACCGGGAATTAAGTCAATTTGATGCTCAATCCCTCGAATAGGTGGTAATCCCAGTGGCACGTCTTGTGGAAAGACGTCAGCGAACTCCTACAAAATGTTAGTGACAGTAGGAGGAAAAGAGGAAGGCACGTCCTTGAATGAAAATAATGTCTCTTTGCACACAAAAGCATAGCAAACAGATTTGCTAAAATCTAAATCATCAATATCAGATTTGGTGGCAATTAAACATGCACTTGTCAATTTAATTTCAGAAGCAACACTAGGTGGTTTATTATTAGGCTGCATTTGTTGCTCAAATTCTTTTGCCACAATCTGATTTTCACTTTTATTTTTCTCCTGTTTTGCTTTATTAGCTCTATTAATATCATCTTTCAAAATGGAATCAGGAGTCATAGGAAGCAAAGTAATATTTTTATCCTTATGAACAAGAGTATACTAATTGTTTCTACCATGGTGTACAAATTTTTTATCAAATTGCCATGGTGTACCAAGAAATAAGGAACATGCTTGCATAGGTATCACATCACAATCAACATAATCAGCATATGTAGAGATACTAAAATGCACACGAACAGTATGTGTTACCTTAACCTTGCCACTGTTGTTGAACCATTGGATGTAGTAAGGATGTGGATGTGGTCTTGTGGTGAGAAATAGCTTCTCCACCATCTCCATGCTAGCCAAGTTATTGCAGCTCCCTCCATCTATGATGACGCGAACAGAACGTTCCTTCACAACTCCCTTTGTATGGAACAAATTATGTCTTTGACTTTGCTCAGCTTGTGTGACCTGCACACTCAAAACACATTGAGCAACTAAACATTCATACCTGTCAGCATCTTCAGGAGCCATGTATTGTGTCTCATGATCAGAATCATCTCCGCCGTGTTCTTCACGTGTAATAAGAGCCAAAGTCTCCTCATCATAGTCACTAGCGGACTCATAGCCACCATTCTCAGTAGCAATCATCACACATTGAGATTGGCATTCTCTCGCAAAATGTCCTCTTCCATTACAACGACGACAAATAATATCACTTGTGTGCCCAGTTGATGCCATGGACGAAGAAGAGCTCTTCGCAGGTCCGGCAGGTGTGCTCTTGGCAGATAGTGGTTGTTGTGCCTGCTTTCTTGTATCACAGCTGGAGGTGGCACCTGATGGAGGTGCTGGTGGAGTGGAAGTAGAGGATGCACGTGGTGTCCATGATGAAGATCGACCTGCAGAAAAGTTAGTTCGCGCCAATGCCTGTCGATCTTGCACTTCACGTTCAGCTTTACAAGCAAGATGGAATAAACGAGTGATATTAGTATACTCCTTATACTCTAGAATGGTCTGAATCTCTCTATTCAATCCACCCATAAAACGTGCAAGCATAGCTTCATTCTCCTCATCAATACCACATCTAATCATGCCAGTTTGTAATTCCTGATAATATTCTTCTATAGATTTTTTTCCTTGTCTTAAACGCTGCAATTTTTGAAGTAATTCACGTTGATAATATGGTGGAACCCAACGAGTATGCATAGAAGTTTTCAAAGCAGCCCAAGTAGTTGGAATAGGATATAATCTACAATGTTCAGACCACCAAACACATGCAAAGCTAGTGAAAGCACAAACAGCAGCAGGAACACGTCTCTCCTCAGGATATTGTAAACATGTAAATCGTTGTTCAGTTTCTAACTCCCAAGTAAGATATATATCAGGAACATATCTACCCTCAAATGGTGAAATATTCAATTTTAGTTTAGGAAGATGGTCATGTACTTCAGGTGGTGGTGCAGCCCTACCGTTGCGATGATATGCATGAGGACGACCTGGTGGTGGTGGTATTGGTGGTTGCACGTAGTTCTGATTTTGGTCAACCTCATCCTCGTAATGGTCCTCCACCTCTGTAGTAGCAGCAGGAGCGGTCGAAGCATCAACAGCGGCACCAGAATTTTGCCCAGGGTCAATGGGAACGCGCTGTGCTCATCCCACTTGATTTGGAAAGCGACGTTGTTGTTGTTGTTTTTGTTTTTGTTGTTGTTGTTGTTGTTGTTGTTGTTGTTGTTGTTGTTGTTGTTGTTGTTGTTGTAGAGGTGCGTTAGGGGCAGCCGGTGGTGGTGGTGGAAGACGCGCGAGCAATTCATTAAACTTGTTATCGAGCTTTGTTTCAAACGTCTTTTCCATGCCATCTGTCTTCTTCATGACCTCTTCAAATCTGTTTAGCACATCTTGCACCTGTCCACTCATCATTTGCTGAAATTTATCATGGAACTCCTTATTTTTCATGTTCTCCCAGTCAGTCTCGTCGGCTTGTGATCCTGCCATGGGTAGCAGCAATAGAAACACACAAGAATATGATCCTACAGACTACTAACAAGAGGTGGTGGTGGATGTCACAAATCCGTCAAGCAAATCTCAAATTCTTACCAGTTCTTACCCAGCAGCAGGCGGTGATCGGCAACCGTCGTAGTCAGAACTCTCAAAGCTTGGATAGAGCGATTACCAGGGAGAGTCAAACGCACGACGTAGATGTATGTGGAGCTAGGAAGGCTTATAATATGGTAGCAAAAAGGGTCAGCAATAATCAATTTAGAGATGCAAAGTTAAATAAACGCTCAACGACGGTACTGTGCTGGTCCTAGGCTAGACCGTACTAGAGACGCGAGCCTAGAACACGAACAAAATCACGGCGCGGCACGTAAACAAGGGAGGAGCACTCTCTGATTTTTTTTTTTCACTTTTTTGCACTTTTTTTCCTTTTTTTCTTTTTTTTGCTCCGCAACAATTTTTTTTTTCGAAAAAGTCTACAAATGGTCGAAAAACAGCCTAGCCAGAATTTTCCAGACTTAGTTTTTTTTTGAGTTTGGAACTATTTTTCTTCTGCGGGTAGCACGGAATCTCAGGAGTACTACTCTGTCACGACTCGAAGTATCGCGTGATCTGGAACTCGAAAACAAAGCAACAAATACTGGACTCGGACTGGTAGCGGAGATGAATCTGGTGGAACTCGGACTGGTGGCGGCGATGAATCTGGTGGAACTCGGACTGGTGGTTGTATATGGTGATGGTATATGTGGACTCGGATTGGTGATTGTATATGGCGATGGTATATGTGGACTCGGATGGTGGTTGTATATGGCAGCGGCGATGTGTATGGTGGGGTGGTGGTATATGGCAATGATGATGACGATGGTGCGGCGACGGCGTGACAACCTGTGAATAGAACTCGAAACTCTAAGGGCCTAGACGCTAAGACCAGCAACTCGACACGACGATGCAACCGTAAATTCAACAAAGCAAAACTCTAAAAAGACTATGCAAAGGCTCAGATTGGTTCGGATATGATGAACTAGCCCTATTTTTTTGTTGGCTTTTTTCGTGGACTGTAGGTATGAAGAACAGACTCGATCTAAACTATGAAAACTTGAAAATCTCACCAAGCAACCTAAAAATCTGATACCACTTGATAGAGGCAAAGGTGTCCCATCTTTCGATGAGGTGGTGGCTATCGTTTTAGAGGAAGTCGACTTTGACGACCCGACTACGAACCTGCGAGGACGTCGTGCCTTAGCAATCGCTAAACCAACTCTGAGGGGTTATTGACCACGCCGGAGCACGATCAACCTGACCACGAGGGCCTGTTTCCTGTGAGCAAATGAAGAACAAGCAAGAAACTGAGATTGCAATCTGGATATTGCGAATATAAGATGAAAGATTTATTGATCAAGGTGGGGTTCTGTGACGTCTTGGTCTGGTCGTTGGACACAAACGAAGTACGTGAAGTTGCAGCTATGGCGAACTTTTAATCTAAACAAAACCAAAGTCTAAACGACGCCTAAGGGCTGTATATATGGTGGAAGAGGGGGGGGGGGATTTCATGGCCCTTGGAAGAGGGGTCCGAAACCAACCCTAACTCTTGTTTCCCCACACATACGGACTCTAAAAACAGCCTATACTTAAGTATTTCGAAAATACATGGGTCTGGCCCAATAATAAGGTGACGCGGCACCTAAAATAGCCTCTGGACGAAATTTATGAAGTGGCATCTTGTATATTTCGTTCAAGGCTTCATGCACTCCTTATGGTGGCTTCAAAGTCCTGAAATCATCACTTGTAACTCCGTTCTGGATCCCCTTGCGCATGACATCATCTCCACGCTTGAACTTGTTCCAAGGTTCATCTTTCTTGTCCAAGCTAGGCCCTTCATTTGTAAGCAAGACAAATGTATCCAATTTAGGCAGCATCATATTCTCATGAATATTATAATCGTTACCAAGAAACGAAAGTACCTGATAATTCAATTAGCGTGCGCGCTGTGGGTGTAACAATGGTATTGATGTCCTCATCATTGGACTATGCTGAAATTTGACGTAGGGGGTTTCTATAGTCAGGGTAATGTCCTGGTAACTTTTCAGCAATTATAAAGCAAAATAAAATGTAGTTGCTTCACAAACTGAAAATATTACCAGAAACAAAGATTCGATGGTGAGCTCATATGTATTGTTAGATAGAGCTCAACTTTTGTGTAGAGCTATGACTTTGGCATATAGAATGTGAGGCAAAAAATCAACTCATTACGATATTCCTATCGTGTACTTCCTTCACAAAGCTTCTAGGTGAATAGAAACTTTGGAAATTTGCCGAGGAAGATTTACTAGGAAAATATAGCTGAATATTGGCATGTGGAAATGATTTGGGTGTGGAAGATTGACTAAAAAGTTTGAGGGCAATAGGAGTGGTATAGATAGTTCCTGCTTTGCAACGTGCCAATCTGGACAGAAAATAAAAATTGAAGCTGAGCTCACATAGATGATTTGATTGAGCTACAATTTGGAGGAGGGTGATAATTTGGGCATATGAAGGAACTGTATAAATTTCATGCCATTTGGATGTGCATAGCTAGTACTTCCTTCACAAAGCTTCTACTTGAACAAAAACTTTGGAAATTTGCCGAGGAACATTTACTTTGAGAACAGCTGAGACGATGCCAAGTCCGCAACCTGAGGCACTGGTCCAACAGTCGGCACACCGCCGCCCCATCCACCACATCCACAGACCGAGATCGATGCTACAACAAGAAGATGACTCCCTAACTAAGTCGCAAGTTCCCACCTCGGCTTGATCGGCGGCGACCGAAAGCCAAGAAGCCCGACTCCAAGGCAACAACATGCCAAACCTCGCTCGAGGAGTACCCAACCCCGGGCAGGAGGTCCATGTCAAACTCCATACCCGATGGTCGATCTGTGTCGCCGATTCGCTGTCAAGACACGAACCGGGACAAGGTGAGCGCTGCTCCATGAAGAGAGAGAGGCCGCTCATGGCGGGCGGCAACTCCGGTCGCCAAGCAATCGTGCCAATGCCATGCCCCGCCTCTCCATCACCTCCTGATGCCATGATCCGCCACCACCAGTCCAAGTCACGGCCACCACCCACCTCCCCATGTCCCGCCTTCACGCCCGCGGGAAGGACCGCCGGTATCCACCGCCTTCATCATCCGCGACCGAAGCCCCATGGACGCCCAAGCATGTTGCCTCCAGCCCAAGCCGCGAGGACACACAGGGATCCAGAACACCGTCGCATGCCACCCACCAGCAAGCACCCAGACGGGCCCATTCCCTTGCCTCACGCCACGTCGGAGCCTCGGCGACAGATCCGGACGGAAGGAGGGAGAGGGTGGGGGGTTTCTACCTTTAATCTTCCGCTACGGGTTGCCCAGTCGCATGGGGAGAGTGACTGGTCCAACTAGGCCGTCAGTGATAAACGTCAACGCTGACGGTTAGCCAGATCATCAGTCAGACGATTTCTATTGGTGTACTGCCGCCGGCAGGGCACAGAAAATCAATCAATCTAGCCACGCTTTATTTTATATTATAATAATTATAAGGAAAACATCCCCTTAGCAAGGCAAGGAGTGGGCGGGAGCATTCCTCTCTGCCCATTTCCCGGGCTCTCCTCCAAACAGGGCAATGCCACGGCGACCACCCATAGAAATTGGGCCACGCATCAGAAGGATTTAATCGTCGTCGACCCCTGCCCTCCACCCCACGTTCGCGCCCTGCTTAAAATTAGGCAGGCGCGGCGCCCCTTTTTAATTTTTTCGGGGCCGGACCTGCCAACCTCCCTCCCTCCACGTACAATACAATGCAATGCCGGCCGCAGCAGTAGTGCGCGACATGTCCCCGCGCCTCGCTGTTGTTTCTTGATTTCTTCTCTCTGCTCATTGTGTTGTTTGGTCCTCTTTGGTCTAACCTGAGATCTATCAACGATCGTTATTGCGGCTCTTGTCCTTGTTCCTGGGTGAGGAGAGGACGCCGGCCGTTTCTAGCACCGGGTGCTGCTGATCCTGTTCTTCGTCACGGCGGCGGCCTTATCGCTCTGGTCTCCGGGAAGCCGCGGCGGTGCACGACCGCCGGGGCCAACGTGCCCACGCCTTGCGCGTCAAGCTCGAGGCGGTGGGCTGGGTGATGGTGCGGTTCCTCCGGCGGCATAGCCTTGACAAGAGCAACTCGCACACCCACCTACGGAAGGAGGAGCAAGAGAGCAACAGCTGTACAGAAAGCGACACGGCGGAGATGCAAGAGCCCGGTGGCAATGGCGGCGGGGGTGCTCCCCCGCTGCCCAACGGCCGGACGGCGCCTCGCTCCCGTCTCGCACGCGACGGGCCGCCCTCAGGCACGCCAGTTTTGATTGATTCATTTTGCTAAACTGCGTTTTAATTAGTTATAAGGTGCCAGTTAATTTGGTCGATGCGATTGTGCCAGTTAACCATTCTGGCTTGTTTTGTTTGGTCAGATTTGGACGTGATGAAGGAGAGATTTGCGAAGCTGCTGCTTGGAGAGGACATGTCAGGGACCGGGAAAGGCGTGCCGTCGGCTCTAGCGCTGTCCAACGCCATCACCAACCTGGCCGCGTCCGTCTTTGGGGAGCACCGCAAGCTGGAACCCATGGCGCCGGACACCAAGGAGCGGTGGAAGAAGGAGGTCGGCTGGTTGCTGTCCGTCACCGACCACATCGTCGAGTTTGTCCCGACAAGACAGACCGCCGAGAACGGCACTACCATGGAGGTAACAAGCTCTTCTTTCCATCTGACTAATAGTATCTATCATTGTAACATCTTGGGGTTTTCCTTTCCTATCCACAGATCATGTCGACAGCGCAGCGTCGCGACCTGCAGATGAATATCCCCGCTCTGCGCAAGCTAGACGCCATGCTGATTGTAAGTGCTATTAGCTTATTATGCATCTCCAACGGCAACATGCAAAAAACCTCCCACATTCATCTACGTATAGGAAATCAGTCCGCGGATACCGATACGGAAGGTCGACATCCAATACTAACCGCATACATTTTCACAGTAACTCGAATCAACGGCAGAAATTAAATCAGAAAGAATGAATTTTAATATAAACATGCCGGATTTCATTTAAAGTGGATATTTGTACATAAATTTCATCCAATAAACTAAAAATCTAAAATTAAGAACCTGAACTATCATATACTAGCCAATGCCGGGCTGGCCGGCTGCTCCTCCTCCATCATCGTTGCCTGTCGCCGTTGGAGGAGTTGTCGTCGCGCTTGGGGCGGCGGAAGGTGGTGGCGTCGCGGCAATGCTTCCCGATGGTCGCCTGACGCTCACGGATGATCCTCTCCACCTCCTCTTGCGTCGTGCACAATTAGAGCATCTCCACTAGTCCCCCAAAAGGCCCTCAGGAGCACTTTTTCATCGTCGGCAATGAAAAAGGTCTCCACTCATGCCCCTAGGATCACCTTTTTCGCCGAATTCGTCAAATTTTAGCGCCTGCAGTCCCACCCCAAACCCAGCCCCCTGAGAGGCATCTGGAAGCGCCGGCAATATGTTTATCCATGCAAAGGCCCACATGCAGTCTCTCTCCTCTCACTTTTCACCTGACACGCACGAGCTCTCTCTCTCTCTCCTCGTCTTTTCTTCCAACAACCGCGCCGCTCGCCGTCTCTTGCCGTTGTGCCTGCCGCCGGGGCCGCCCTACGTGGCTGCTCGCGCGTGCGCGTCCGGAGCCGCGGTAGCTCGTCTCTGACGCCGCGGGAGCTCGTCCGCCGGTGTGTGGCCGTGGCGTGGCCGGGCCGAAGCTCGCTGCACGCGGACGCCGGCTCACTGCTGCTCGCTGCCTGCACACCTCTGCCACCGCACGGTCGCGGTCGCGCTTCTTCAACCTCCGCCATCGAGGCCGAGCTGGAGGCCAGGGAGCGGACGGCCTCCTACACCAGCGACGGCCAGGCGGAGCAGCGCGGGCATGACCGTGGACGCCCACCTGGACGACGCGGCCGGGACGACGTGGGCGGAGCTCGCTGGAGCGCGCGACGGCCGGGACAACGAGTCCGCGACCGCAGCGCCCGACGCGCCCCTGGCCGCGCCTGAGCCAGACCTTGCGGCACCCCGCGCCCGCCCGCACTACTGCCACTGCTCATCCGGCCAGCGCTTCGGACGCCATGGCCAGAGCTTCGCTCCCGCGCGCGGTCGTGCGCCCCTGGCCGCGCCCCCTACCCGCTTGGTCGTGCCCCCACGAGCACTTGCGAGCTGCTGTTGCCTCCTGCGCACCCCGCGTCGCCTCTGGCCGCGGCCCTGCCTGCTACTTGCGCCGCTATTGCTGCCTCCTGCGCGCCCCGCCTCGCCTCTGGCCGCGCCCCCTGCCCGCTTGGCTGCCTCGGCGCCGTCGGCGACCTCCTTGGCGAAGGGGATGGACTCCGCGATGTTGTCCGCGACTGCGCGGCGACAGACCGGCAAGGGCGGCGAGCAGCAGGAGGTACGTGCGTGGGGGGCAACGAGTGGATATTTTTTCATCCCCGGACTAAATGTTGCGCCGGCAGCCCCCCAAGGGGCGAAAAAATGCCTCCTGGGGGCTCAATGGCTGGAGATGCTCTTAAGCCGCGGCCACCGAGGACGTGGGCTGGGGGAGAGGGCGGCGGTTGTTGGACGCGCCGTCGTTGGTGGCTGCGGCGATCTCGGTGAGGGACCATTCCTCGTCGTACCTGGCCATCTCCCTGTTGAGGCGGCAGAGACGACGCTTGGCCGTCTCAGACGTCGTCACGGAGCGATCCAGGGCCTAGGCGTATGCCACGTCTGGGTCCGCCGCGATGTGCGACGGCGGGATGTCGGAGTCTGCGAACTAGGATCGACAGAGTCCAACTAGCGCCTTTCCCGGTCGACGTACTCCTGCGCCGTCTTGGCGCTCCGGGACGACGATAAGGAGCTGCCGCAGAGGTAGTGCGGAATGCGCCCACGTGCCTTGGGCAGGCGTGACGGCGGCAAGCGGCGCTCCTCCTTGACGACGCGCCGAGGCGGTGGCCAGCGGCGCTCCTCCTTGACGACGCGCCGAGGCGGTGGCCAGCGGCGCTCCTCCTTCACAACACGCCGGGGCGGCGGCGAGAACCACTCTTCCTTGACGCGGCGGCGAAGAGCGTGGAGGGGATGTCGGCTCCGGCATCACAGGGAGGAGCTTCCCCGGTGGCGGAGCCGGGCCGTTGGTGTGGATGACAGAGCGACGGAGCACCGGCTCCATTTGCTCCTCAAACTCTGCATCGATGCCGGCGTAGACCTAGCCCCGCACCGATGGTGCGAATTGTGGTGGTGGCGGCGGTGGATGCTGGTCCTCCTCGTCGCCGGAGGAGTTGACGACCTCCTCCCGCCTCGAGCCGCCGCCAGCCGACCAGGACAACGGCCTCGGAGTCCTAGGGCGGCGTCTCCACGAGCCCGGGAACCGCCTGCCGGCGCCGACGCCCAGGACTTGCCCTTCGCCAGAGATGTAAGGGGGGTGGGCGAGGAGGAGGAGGAGGGGGAGGAAGAAGAAGGATGCGGTGTGAACGGCGCCGGAGCGCAGCTTAAATAGTTGCGCCCAGGCCATGCGAAGGGTCAGTCAGCCGCTTCAATGCGGCACATCGAATGGAGTTGGTTCCTCGGTAACATGCGTCCGCATTGAAGCGGCGGCTGTCGAGAGGTCGCGTCGGTCAGCACCGCCCTCCCTCCTCTGGTCAAATAACGGCATCAATGCCGACCTCTATGTGCTCTCAGCCGGCATGAATGCGACGCGGTAAGCGATGCGTGCTTCAGAAGAAAAACGTGGGAGGGGCGGGTCACGAGTTTTGGGTGGATCAGGGCGGTCAGAAGCGGGCTTGGGGATCCAGACTCCTGCAAACCTCTACATTTTTGTCTCTGATTTTCAGGAGAAATCATGTTCGAACCGTCTCGCGGACCGATACAGATCGGCGTTGCATAATTTCTGCGCTCCGGACAATATCATCCGAATGATTGTGAAAGGTTTACGGTCCACCTTGAAGATGCCCTTACCAATCATTTACTTACTACGTATGGATTGATTGGACCAAGAGAGATCCTGAACTGAGCTAAAGTAATGGTCGTAATGCACGAATATGAATGTTTGGTGGCGGCATGCATGCAGGGTTACATGGACAACTTCGTGGACCAGACCGAGTTCTGGTACGAGAAGGGCGGCGACAACAAGCGCGACGACGACAAGTGGTGGATGCCGACGGTGAAGGTGCCGGCGGGGGGCCTGTCGGATGTGACCCGCAAGTGGCTGCAGTACCAGAAGGAGTGCGTGAACCAGGTGCTCAAGGCCGCCATGGCCATCAACGCGCAGGTGCTGGTGGAGATGGAGATCCCAGAGATCTACATCGAGTCGCTCCCCAAGAAGGGCAAGACGAGCCTGGGCGACGCCATCTACCGGAGCATCACCGACGAGGAGTTCGATCCGATCGAGTTCCTGGAAGGGGTGGACCTGTCGACGGAGCACAAGGTGCTTGATCTCAAGAACCGCATCGAGGCCTCCACCATCATCTGGAAGCGCAAGATGCAGACCAAGGACGCCAAGTCCTCCTGGGGTTCCATCATCAGCTTCGAGAAGCGCGAGCAGTTCGAGGAGCGCGCCGAGACCATCCTCCACCTCCTCAAGCTTCAGTTCCCCGGAGCCCCACAGTCACAGCTCGACATCTCCAAGATCCAATACAACAGGGTACATACCTGCGCCTTCCCGACCATTCATGATGCGTCATGCATGTCATGGTTCGCTCGTTGGTTGTTGATGGTGAAGTTGCATCGGCAGGATGTTGGTTACGCGCTCCTGGAGAGCTACTCGCGCGTCCTAGAGAGCCTGGCGTATAGCGTGATCTCGAGGATCGAGGACGTGCTGGGTGCGGACGCGGCGGCCACGAACCTGACGGCGAGCGAGGCGGCTCGGAGGCAGCTGGAGATGAACGCGCCAAGGAAGCTGGACGCCAGGGAGGAGCTGGAGAAGCTCAACGAGGCGCCGGCGTCCATGACGCTCTACGACTTCATGGGATGGCACTTCGACCAGGACGAGCTCATGAGGAAGAAGGAGGGGGGCACGCTCGACGAGGCCGGCGAGGCCATGCTGCTCAAGAAGGCGCCAAGCCTCGCCCCCAAGAAGTTCTCCTACGTGGACAGCCTCACCGGCGGCGTAAGGAGCCCCTCCGCGCGTCACTGATCGTACGCCATTGTCATCTCGAGAGAGCCAGGCCAGCACAGATCGATCAAAGCAACAACGGGAACCAATCGATCCAAGATGGCATGGCAATGTACATATCTGAGGAGTGCACTTCGTACGTATTGGAGATCGACATTGGAGTGCACAGATCATCACCGGCTCGATCGATGCATCGGCCGGACTCGTTCATCCCTCACATATACAGTAGACCGGATCGAGCAATTCTAGAGGACGGGAAAAGGACGAATGAACAGGATGGTTTGATCAGCTACACATTATTTTACTCTCCTTGCTCTCCGCCCGACATGTGCATGCAAGAACTTGCTTTGCTTTGCTCGGGTTGCTGTTGTACGTACGTGGCTACTTCCCGGGAGAGGAGACGCTGAACTCTGTGGTATGTGTATAGCCAGCGGGCAAACACATTGTATTCGTTGATTTGATTTAACCTAACCATTTCTAGACTCGGTTCCCCTGTTTCAGAGGGCAAACACACCTGATTATGCCAATTACCATTCTAGCTTGTTCTGTTCGTTTGGATTTGGACGTGATGAAGGAGAGATTTGCGAAACTACTGCTCCAAATCTGTTGTTTAACGGATTGGAAATTGTACACCTCATGCCAAACTTGGCAGGAGAATGAGCAGCCAGCGAGGATGTGTTGCATGCACTCTGGCTCCTGGTCACAAAGGATGCAGTGAGGCACGTGTGGAAGCCCGCCTAGTTAGTCGGTTGGCAGACCAACATTGCTTTAGGAGGGCATGAGTTGGTCGGGGATCGGGGAAAGGGTGGTGTGACGCAGAAGCCGCTAGAGATCGACGTACTAGACTGTTGCCGTAGGTCCGAGAGCATCGTAGATGTCACGGATCCATTATCAACCGTCCTTCGTTTGTCGCGTCGTCCGAGGACAAAGGCGAAGACAAGAGACACAAGCTCCGCAGTGTATCGGCCATTGATCCGGTGATCAAACCAGAAAAGACAAGTCTTGTCATCCTTGAGCTACCAAGTGGTAGAGGATGCACGATCACAACTACCTCAAAATCGCGAGGTAGCGCTAGATGGCTCCGGGGGCAGCCTGGGTTTGTTCTCTGAAGCCATGCCCAAGAGCGTGTAAAGCAAGGTTGGTGTGGTACAGGTTGCACACACCAAGGCCACGAAGTTGAATGGGCCGGCAAACACGCAGCCAGTTGACTTGCATTGACCCCCACGAACGTCTTTACGACTGCCCCAAAGGAAGACACTGATCACCTGATTGATCCTTGCCAGGATGGGCTTGTTCATGGCAATGGCAATGAGAAAGTAGGCGGGCATCACACATAGGATCTGGCAAACGAGAGATATTCTATCTCCAAGAGAGAGCATAGAGGCATGTTAGGTAGAGACCTTCTTCTCAATATTCTCCATGAGAGGAAGTAGCACAAGCATTGGCATCTTGCCGAGAGAAAGGGGGAGGCCCAGATTGAACCGGGAAGGTACTGGTAGAGCACGCGTGGTTGTTTTGGATTGCGTCTATGTGCTCGTAAGAGCAACAGATCGGTGTAGCAAAAAATTTGCAATGTTCCCCGACGCAATCCCGAAGACGTGGAGGATCTCCTTGATGGTCAAGATGTCGTGTTGATCCGGATGACATAATACAATGACAACATCAGCGTAGAGGCACACACTTAGGGCGATGTGTTGGGCGGTGAGGTGCTGCAATAACCCAAGCTCTACCGCACTTCGAATGAGGAATTAAAGAACGATGATTTCCAAAGAAAACAACATTGGAGACAACGGATCGCCTTGTCGGAGGCTACGGGCGTGCGACACTCGAGGCCCCAGGACTCTGTTGACCATCACTCGGGTGGAAGCAGTGGCGAGAAGGATCAATATCCATGCGCACGAACAAGGGTCAAATCCAAGATGCTGGAGAATCTCGAGAAGGAATGGCCAAGAGACAGAGTCGAATGCTTTGTCTGTGCCAATTTTCAGCGTCATACGGGGCACCTTGAGGTTATGCAGTAGGCATGTGGTCTGCTGAACCAACAAAAAGTTGTCATAAATGCTCCCACCAGTGATGAACGGGCTCTGGTTTATGGAAACCATGAGACCGAGGCATGGGGAAAGCCGAAGGGAGAGAGCCTTGGTGAACAACTTCGCAAGGAGGTGGATGAGGTTCATGGGGAAAAAGTCAAAGAGGGTCTTGGCATCAACATGGGAGAGTGATGTACGCTTCATTAAGCTTATGGAAGCCCTGTCCTTTGTGACAGTGATAGAGGTAATGGTGCCCCGATGTTTCAATAAGATAGCTATCATTTTCTGTGGGATTCAACTTTGACGATCGGACTACGAGCATGTGAGAGGTCGCGCCTTAGCAATCACTAAACGGACTTCCGAGGGTTATTGACCACGCCGGAGCACGACCAACTTGACCACGAGGGTCTATTTCCTGCTAGCAAAGAAAGAACAAGCAAGAAACTAAGATTGCAATCTCGATATTACGAATATAAGAGCAAATACTTATTGTTGAAAGTGGGGTTTTGTGACGTTTGTGTCTGGTCGTTGAACACGAACGAAGTACGCGAGTTGCAACTATGGTGAAACTTAATCTAAACAAAACCCAAGAAAAAGCTACTAGATTGATCTATTTATATTAGAGCAAAGGATGGCGGAGAAGGAGGTGGGAAGACATCGCATGACAGCCTAAAACTAACCCTAGGTCGTATAAGGCCCATGGGCCCAAGGCCCATGCTGCAGCGTCAGATTTTTTGTCAATGTCTTAATGCTCTAGACGAATTTTAAGATTAATCCAATTGTGTTGGAAAGTGCACGGAATAAGCTTTCCAACAAAAAAAGAATCACCCAATTCGGTGTTCGGATGAAAGTGTTTTGGCGTTTTGAGTCACGTATATCCGTGCAGTCCGAATCTGAGTTCAGAACGTGGGGGACTTGGACTCCATCTTCTCTTGGACCAAAAGTGACGTGAGAGGACTTTTTGAACAGCACAAAATCATTTCCTTTGACACGAGATGACTTCTTGAACAACACTTAATCATTTCCTTTTTCTTTGCCTTCACACATAGTTCGTACAAGTGTTCAACAATTCTGCATTTAGGCATGAAATAAAATAGGTGAAGTATTTTTGTATATTTCCGAAGAACATAAATAAATTATGCATAATTCTTATAATAAATCACCTCATAAATATGCATGTATGCAACATTTTTGGTCATATCTAAGGTAGCAATGTCCTCATCATCAAACATTAACCTGATTATGTGCATTCTGATGTTGTTGCTCCTCTTGTGACGGTTGTTGTATTTTCTTAGGTGATGGCAAGTCTCCCACGATCAATGAAACCCAAGAACTAACAATGCCAGAACCTGTCATAATTACTAGAAAAACAAGAAACAAAATCCAAAAATAATGTTCCTATGAACTACTAGGATATGGTGGTAAAACACTCATAGTACATCAAATATCAATATCTTATAAGTTCTTACGATGGAGTAGGTGGTGGTCGGCAACCAGCGGTATCAAATAACTCAAATATGCATGGTGTAGAAATATGTGGAGTTGGGTTGGCTTTATATATATGGTAGCAAAAGATTAAAAATAATCAATTCAAAGATGCAATATTGAATAAATACTCAACGACGGTACTATACTGGTTCTAGACTAGACCGGACTAGAGACGCGAGCCTAGAACACTAATGGGTCATGGTGTAGCTGTCGGGGAACGTAGCATGCAATTTTCAAAAAAATTCCTACTCTCACGCAAGATCTATCTAGGAGACGCATAGCAACGAGAGGGCGAGAGTGTGTCCACGTACCCTCGTAGACCGAAAGCGTAAACGTTTGACAACGTGGTTGATGTAGTCGAACTTCTTCTTGTTCCGACCGATCAAGCACCGAACGCACAACACCTCTGAGTTCTGCACACGTTCAGCTCAATCACGTCCCTCGAACTCTTGATCCAGCAAAGTGTCGAGGGAGAGTTTCGTCAGCACGACGGCGTGGTGACGGTGATGGTGGAGTGATCCACGCAAGGCTTCGCCTATAAGCACTACGACAATATGACCGGAGGCGTAAACTGTGGAGGAGGGGCGCCGCACATGGCTAGAAATCAATGTTGTGTGTTCTAGTGGTGCCCCCCACATATATATAGGTGGGAGAGGGAGAGGGGCGCCTTCCACAAGTCGGCCTCCCCCCTTCCATAAGTGTTGGATGGGGAAGGAAAGAGAGGGGGGAGGGAAAGGAAAGGTGGAGGCCGAATCCTCCTCTTTCCTTCTCCCTTCCTTCCTTTCCTTCTTCTATTCGGCCTATAGGGGGTGCACCTAACCATTTAGGGCTGGTCTGTCCCTCTCTTGGCCCATTAGGCCCATATACCTTGCTGGGGGTTGTCCGGAACCCCTTCTAGTGACCCGATACGTACCCGGTACCCCGGGAACACTTCCGGTGTCCAAATACTATCGTACTATATATGAATCTTTACCTCTCGACCATTTCGAGACTCCTCATCATGTCCGTGATCTCATCCGGGACGCCGAACAACATTCGGTCACCAAATCACATAACTCATATAATACAAAATCGTCATCGAACTTTAAGCGTGCGGACCCTACGGGTTCGAGAACTATGTAGACATGACCGAGACACCTGTCCGGTCAATAACCAATAGTAGAACCTGGATGCTTATTGGTTCCTACATATTCTACGAAGATATTTATAGGCCAAACCGTAATGACAACATACGTTATTCCTTTGACATCGGTATGTTACTTGCCCGAGATTTGATTGTCAGTATCTTCATACCAATTTCAATCTCGTTACCGGAAGTCTCTTTACTCGTTTCGTAATAAATCATCCCGCAACTAAATCATTAGTCACATTGCTTGCAAGGCTTCTTATGATGTGTATTACCGAGAGGGCCCAGAGATACCTCTCCGATACTCGGAGTGACAAATCCTAATCTCGATCTATGCCAACCCAACAAACACCTTTGGAGATACATGTAGAGCATCTTTATAGTCACCTAGTTACAATGTGACGCTTGATAGCACATAAGGCATTCCTTCGGTATCTGGGAGTTGCATAATCTCATAGTCGAAGGAATATGTATTTGACATGAAGAAAGCAATAGCAATAAAACTGAACGATCAATATGCTAAGCTAATGGATGGGTATTGTCCATCACATCATTCTCCTAATGATGTGACCCCGTTCATCAAATGACAACACATGTCTATGGTTAGGAAACTTAACCATCTTTGATTAACGAGCTAGTCTAGTAGAGGCTTACTAGGGACACGGTGTTTTGTCTATGTATCCACACATGTATCAAGTTTTCAGTTAATACAATTCTAGCATGAATAATAAACATTTATCATGATATAAGGAAATATAAAATAAAAACTTAATTATTGCTTCTAGGGCATATTTCCTTCAGTCTCCCACTTGCACTAGAGTTAATAATCTAGTTCACATCGCCATGTGATTTAACACCGATAGTTCACATCTTTATGTGATTAACACCCATAGTTCACATCGCCATGTGACCAACACCCAAAGGGTTTACTAGAGTCAGTAATTTAGTTCACATTGCTATGTGATTAACAACCAAAGAGTACTAAGGTGTGATCATGTTTTGCTTGTGAGAGAAGTTTAGTCAACGGGCCTGCCACATTCAGATCTGTATGTATTTTGCAAATTTCTATGTCTATGATACGTCTCCAACGTATCTATAATTTTTGATTGCTCCATGCTATGTCATCTACTGTTTTGGGCAATATTGGGCTTTATTATCCACTTTTATATTATTTTTGGGACTAACCTATTAACCGGAGGCCCAGCCCAAATTTGCTATTTTTTTTGCCTATTCCAGTGTTTCGAAGAAAAGGAATATCAAACGGAGTCGAAATGGAACGAAATTAACTGGAGAAGTTATTTTTGGAAGGAAAGCTACCGGAAAAGCTTGGAGTGCACGTCAGGAAAAAAGGGAGGTGCCTACGAGGGTGGGGGGCGCGCCCACCCCCCTAGGGCGCGCCCCCTGCCTCGTGGCCCCCCCTTCGGTCCACCGACGTGCTTCTTTCACCCATATATACATACGTATCCTAAAACTTCCAGAACAGACGATAGATCGGGAGTTCCGCCTCCAGAAGCCTCCGTAGCCACCGAAAGCCAATCTAGACCCGTTCCGGCACCCTGCCGGAGGGGGCAATCTCTCTCCGGTGGCCATCTTCATCATCCCGGTGCTCTCCATGACGAGGAAGGAGTAGTTCTCGCTCAGGGCTGAGGGTATGTACCAGTAGCTATGTGTTTGATATCTCTCTCTCTCTCTCGTGTTCTTGATTGGCACGATCTTGATGTATCGCGAGCTTTGCTATTATAGTTGGATCTTATGTTTCTCCTCCCCCTCTACTCTCTTGAAATGAATTGAGTTTCCCCTTTGAAGTAATCTTATCGGATTGAGTCTTTAAAGATTTGAGAACACTTGATGTATGTCTTGCCGTGGATATCTGTGGTGACAATGGGATACCACGTGATTCACTTGATGTATGTTTTGGTGATCAACTTGCGGGTTCCGCCCATGAACCTATGCATAGGGGTTGGCACACGTTTTCGTCGTGATTCTCCGGTAGAACTTTGGGGCACTATTTGAGGTCCTTTGTGTTGGTTGAATAGATGAATCTGAGATTGTGTGATGCATATCGTATAATCATACCCGCGGATACTTGAGGTGACATTGGAGTATCTAGGTGACATTAGGGTTTTGGTTGATTTGTGTCTTAAGGTGTTATTCTAGTATGAACTCTAGGGCTGTTTGTGACACTTATAGGAATAGCCCAACAGATTGATTGGAAAGAATAACTTTGAGGTGGTTTCGTACCCTACCATAATCCCTTCGTTCGTTCTCCGCTATTAGTGACTTTGGAGTGACTCTTTGTTGCATGTTGAGGGATAGTTATGTGATCCAATTATGTTATTATTGTTGAGAGGACTTGCACTAGTGAAAGTATGAACCCTAGGCCTTGTTTCCTAGCATTGCAATACCGTTTACGCTGACTTTTATTATTAGTTACCTTGCTGTTTTTATATTTTCAGATTACAAAACCTTTATCTACTATCCATATACCACTTGTATCACCATCTCTTCGCCGAACTAGTGCACCTATACAATTTACCATTGTATTGGGTGTGTTGGGGACACAAGAGACTCTGTATTATTTGGTTGCAGGGTTGCTTGAGAGAGACCCTCTTCATCCTACACCTCCTATGGATTGATAAACCTTAGGTCATCCACTTGAGGGAAATTTGCTACTGTCCTACAAACCTCTGCACTTGGAGGCCCAACAACGTCTACAAGAAGAAGGTTGTGTAGTAGACATCAAGCTCTTTTCTGGCGCCGTTGCTGGGGAGGTGAGTGCTTGAAGGTATATCTTTAGATCTTGCAATCGAGTCTTTTAGTTTCTTGTTTTATCACTAGTTTAGTTTATAAAAGGAAACTACAAAAAAATGGAATTGAGTTTATCTCATATGCTTCATCTTTTTAATATCTTTCGTGAGTATGATGGAAAGGAAAATTGTGCCAAAGTATTAGAAGAAGAATGCATTAAAATGTTTGGCACTAAATCTTTGAATGATGAGCATGATGGCAATGTTGTTAGTATGAACTCCTTGAATATCCATGGTACTAATGATGATTGCACTAATTATGATGAAAATGTCTCCTATAAACATGTCAATTTTTGTGGAGTGCATTGGGTTTGCAAGTATACACCAAATAGGGAAGATAGATATTGCAAAAGGCATAAGTACTTAGAAACTAAATTGTTGCAAGAAAGGCTAGATGATTGTGCTGAAAATTTAAATTTTCTTGGCCATACTTGTGAGCTTGGCAATGAACGTGGTCATTTAACCACCCGATGCAAATTGTTTCATGATCTAATCGTGTCCAAAAATTATGATGAGTTGATTTCCCTTGCACATTATAATGAACTTAGTTTGCTTATGGATTACGAAGAAATGAAATGTATAACTAATTATCTTCCAGAATTTTCCCGTTATAAACTTCTTGGATTTGATCTAGAGGAAATTTATATGTATTGTGCGGTGAATTGTATTGAAAATCCTTATATTGCCAACTACATAAAGAAAAGAAAACAAATAGAAGATGAAGAGAATACTAATGAAAGGAAAGAGACCTCCCAATATCCTCCTATTATTTCTTATGATGAATCATGTAACGAGGAGGAGCCTCCTATTCAACCAATCTCATTAATAAGGAGCTCCAAAAAGAGGATTGAACCCACACATGATGTGGTGAAGAAGAAGAAAAGAAAAAGGAAGAGAGGTAAAAAGGTACCCCTCCCAAATAATGGAGCTCCCATTACTATTGTGCCTCATGAAAATATATTTGTGGAAGATAATGATACTTCTTATGATCTTGAAAATCTTTTTGGCACTTGCTTGGAAGAATATGATAATTGCTATACTATTGGTGCTATCCATACTATTAATGATGAGAGCGATTATGCTTATGATATTAAAAGGCCCAAGCTTGGGGATGCTATGTTTGACGAAGATGATGTTTTTGAGAATATATTTGCTGCAATTAATGTTTGTCCCAAGCTTGGGGATGCTACTCTTAATGAAGATGATATTTTTAGTATCCCAAGTTTTGATATGCAAATCTATAATGATAATAACATGCCTCCTACTTATGATAATTATTGTGATGATACATATGCTATAAAAAGTAGTGAGGATTATATTTATAAAACTTGTCATGATTATGGTTACCCCTTTTTCTGAACGTTACTCTTTTAATGTGGAAACAATTTATAGTATTCGAGTCTCTTATGATACTCGCACTATTCCGAATAAGAAGAATTTTGCTTACGTGGAGAGTAATAAAATTTCTATGCTTGTAGATCATGAAAAGAATGCTTTAGGTGCTGGTTATATTGTTGAATTAATTCATGATACTACTGAAAATTATTATGAGGGAGGAACATATGCTTGTGGGAATTGCAGTAATATCAAGTTTCCTCTCTATGTGCTTAAAATTTTGAAGTTATCCTTGTTTTACCTTCCTGTGCAAGTTGATTCTTGTTCCCACAAGTTGTTTGCTCACAAAATCCCTATACATAGGAAGTATGTTAGACTTAAATGTGCTAGTCATATTCTTCAAGATTCTCTCTTTATGTTGCAATTCTTATCCTTTATGTGAGCATCATTGAAATCATCATGCCTAGCTAGGGGCGTTAAACGATAGCGCTTGTTGGGAGGCAACCCAATTTTATTCTTGTTCCTTGCTTTCTATTCCTGTTTAGTAATAAATAATTCATCTAGCCTATGTTTAGATGTGGTTTTATGCTCTTAATTAGTGTTTGTGCCAAGTAGAACCTTTGGGAAGACTTGGGGAAAGTCTTGTTGATCATGCTGTAAAAAACAGAAACTTTAGCGCTCACGAGAATTGCTGCCATTTTTATTTGGAGAGTGCTATTTAGTTAATTCTTTTTGCAGATGATTAATAGATAAATTCCTCAGGTCCAGAAATTTATTTGAGAATTTTATGAGTTCCATAAGTATATGTTTGATCCAGATTACCGAGACTGTTCTGTTTTTGACAGATTCTGTTTTTCGTGTGTTGTTTGCTTATTTTAATGAATCTATGGCTAGTAAAAGAGTTTATAAACCATAGCGAAGTTAGAATACAGTAGGTTTAACACCAATATAAATAAAGAATGAGTTCATTACAGTACCTTGAAGTGGTGTTTTGTTTTCTTTCGCTAACGGAGCTTATGAGTTTTCTGTTAAGTTTTGTGTTGTGAAGTTTTCAAGTTTTGGGTAAAGATTCGATGGATTATGGAATAAGGAGTGGCAAGAGCCAAAGCTTGGGGATGCCCAAGGAACCGCAAGGTAATATTCAAGGACAACCAAGAGCCTAAGCTTGGGGATGCCCCGGATGGCATCCCCTCTTTCGTCTTTGTTCATCGGTAACTTTACTTGGAGCTATATTTTTATTCGCCACATGATATGTGTTTTGCTTGGAGCGTCATTTTATTTCATTATGTTTTGCTTACTGTTTGAATAAAATACCAAGATCTGAAAATCTTAAATGCTAGAGTCTTCACATAGTTTCATAATTATTCGACAACTCATTGATCTTCACTTATATCTTTCGGAGTAGTTTGTCGTTTGCTCTAGTGCTTCACTTATATCTTTTTAGAGCACGGTGGTGGTAGGTATTATAGAAATAGATGAACTCTCATGCTTCACTTATATCATTTTGAGAGTTTTAAATAGCATGGTAATTTGCTTAAATAATCCTAATATGCTAGGCATCCAAGAATAGTAAAAACTTTCATATAGAGTATTGAATACTAAGAGAAGTTTGATGCTTGATGATTGTTTTGAGATATGGAGATGGTGATATTAGAGTCATGCTAGTTGAGTAGTTGTGAATTTGAGAAATACTTGTGTTGAAGTTTGTGATTCCCGTAGCATGCACGTATTGTGAACCGTTATGTGATGAAGTCGGAGCATGATTTATTTATTGATTGTCCTCCTTATGAGTGGCGGTCAGGGACGAGCGATGGTCTTTTCCTACCAATCTATCCCCCTAGGAGCATGCGTGTAGTACTTTATTTCGATAACTAATAGATTTTTGCAACAAGTATGTGAGTTCTTTATGACTAATGTTGAGTCCATGGATTATATGCACTCTCACTCTTCCACCATTGCTAGCCTCTCTAGTACCGTGCAACTTTCGCCGGTACCATAAACCCACCATTTACCTTCCTCAAAACAGCCACCATACCTACCTATTATGGCATTTCCATAGCCATTCCGAGATATATTGCCATGCAACTTTCCACCGTTCCGTTTATTATGACACGCTTCATCATTGTCATATTGCTTGCATGATCATGTAGTTGACATTGTATTTGTGGCAAAGCCACCATTCATAATTATTTCATACATGTCACTCATGCATCATTGCACATCCTGGTACACCGCCGGAGGCATTCATATAGAGTCATATTTGTTCTAAGTATTGAGTTGTAATTGTTGAGTTGTAAGTAAATAAAAGTGTGATGATCATCATTATTAGAGCATTGTCCCAGTAAGGAAAGGATGATGGAGACTATGATTCCCCCACAAGTCGGGATGAGACTTCGGACAAAAATAAATAAATAAATAAAAGAGGCCAAAGAAGCCCAAATAAAAAAAGAGAAAAGAGGCCATAAAAAAAGAGAAAGGCCCAAAAAAATAAGAGCAAAAGAGAGAAGGGGCAATGCTACTATCCTTTTACCACACTTGTGCTTCAAAGTAGCACCATGATCTTCATGATAGAGAGTCTCCTATGTTGTCACTTTCATATACTAGTGGGAATCTTTTATTATATAACTTGGCTTGTATATTCCAATGATGGGCTTCCTCAAAATGCCCTAGGTCTTCGTGAGCAAGCAAGTTGGATGCACACCCACTAGTTTCTTTTGTTGAGCTTTCATATACTTATAGCTCTAGTGCATCCGTTGCATGGCAATCCCTACTCACTCACATTGATATCTATTGATGGGCATCTCCATAGCCCGTTGATACGCCTAGTTGATGTGAGACTATCTTCTCCTTTTTGTCTTCTCCACAACCACCATTCTATTCCACCTATAGTGCTATGTCCATGGCTCACGCTCATATATTGCGTGAAGATTGAAAAAGTTTGAGAACATCAAAAGTATGAAACAATTGCTTGGCTTGTCATCGGGGTTGTGCATGATTTAAATATGTTGTGTGGTGAAGATGGAGCATAGCCAGACTATATGATTTTGTAGGGATAGCTTTCTCTGGCCATGTTATTTTGAGAAGACATGATTGCTTAGTTAGTATGCTTGAAGTATTATTATTTTTATGTCAATATTAAACTTTTGTCTTGAATCTTTCGGATCTGAATATTCATGCCACAATTAAGAAGAATTACATTAAAATTATGCCAAGTAGCACTCCGCATCAAAAATTCTGTTTTTATCATTTACCTACTCGAGGACGAGCAGGAAATTAAGCTTGGGGATGCTTGATACGTCTCCAATGTATCTATAATTTTTGATTGCTCCATGCTATGTTATCTACTGTTTTGGGCAATATTGAATATTATTTTTGGGACTAACCTATTAACCGGAGGCCCAGCCCAGATTTGCTGTTTTTTTGCCTATTTCATGTTTCAAAGAAAATGAATATCAAACGGAGTCGAAACGGAACAAAATCAACTGGAGAAGTTATTTTTGGAAGGAAAGCTACCGGAAAAGCTTGGAGTGCACGTCAGGAAAGAAGGGAGGTGCCCACGAGGGTGGGGGGCGCGCCCACCCCCCTAGGGCACGCCCCCTGCCTCGTGGCCCCCCTTCGGTCCACCGACATGCTTCTTTCACCCATATATACCTACGTATCCTAAAACTTCCAGAACAGACGATAGATCGGGAGTTCTGCCGCCAAAAGCCTTCGTAGCCACCGAAAGCCAATCTAGACCCGTTCCGGCACCCTTCCGGAGGGGGCAATCTCTCTCCGGTGGCCATCTTCATCATCCCGGTGCTCTCCATGATGAGGAGGGAGTAGTTCTCCCTCGGGGCTGAGGGTATGTACCAGTAGCTATGTGTTTGATCTCTCTCTCTCTCTCTCTCGTGTTCTTGATTTGGCACGATCTTGATGTATCGTGAGCTTTGCTATTATAGTTGGATCTTATGTTTCTCCTCCCCCTCTACTCTCTTGTAATGAATTGAGTTTCCCCTTTGAAGTAATCTTATCGGATTGAATCTTTAAAGATTTGAGAACACTTGATGTATGTCTTGCCATGGATATCTGTGGTGACAATGGGATACCATGTGATTCACTTGATGTATGTTTTGGTGATCAACTTGCGGGTTCCGCCCATGAACCTATGCATAGGGGTTGTCACACGTTTTCGTCATGATTCTCCGGTAGAACTTTGGGGCACTCTTTGAGGTCCTTTGTGTTGGTTGAATAGATGAATCGGAGATTGTGTGATGCATATCGTATAATCATACCCGCGGATACTTGAGGTGACATTGGAGTATCTAGGTGAGGGTTTTGGTTGATTTGTGTCTTAAGGTGTTATTCTAGTACGAACTCTAGGGATGTTTGTGACACTTATAGGAATAGCCCAACGGATTGATTGGAAAGAATAACTTTGAGGTGGTTTCGTACCCTACCATAATCTCTTCGTTCGTTCTCCGCTATTAGTGACTTTGGAGTGACTCTTTGTTGCATGTTGAGGGATAGTTATGTGATCCAATTATGTTATTATTGTTGAGAGGACTTGCACTAGTGAAAGTATGAACCCTAGGCCTTGTTTCCTAGCATTGCAATACCGTTTACGCTCACTTTTATTATTAGTTACCTTGCTGTTTTTATATTTTCAGATTACAAAAACCTTTATCTACTATCCATATACCACTTGTATCACCATCTCTTCGCCGAACTAGTGCACCTATACAATTTACCATTGTATTGGGTGTGTTGGGGACACAAGAGACTCTTTGTTATTTGGTTGCAGGGTTGCTTGAGATAGACCATCTTCATCCTACGCCTCCTACGGATTGATAAACCTTAGGTCATACACTTGAGGGAAATTTGCTACTGTCCTACAAACCTCTGCACTTGGAGGCCCAACAACGTCTACAAGAAGAAGGTTGTGTAGTAGACATCAGTCTACAATGCTCTGCATGGAGCTACTCTAGCTAATTTCTCCTAAGTTCAATTTGTATCTAGATTGAGACTTAGAGTCATCCAGATCAGTGTCAAAGCTTGCATCGACATAACTCTTTAGGGCGAACTCTTTATCAACTCATAACCGAGAAATATTTCATTAGTCCTCTTTAAGGTAACTAAGGATAACTTTGACTGTTGTCCAGTGATCTAGTCCTGGATCACTATTGTACCCCGCTGCCAAACTCATGGCAAGGTACACAATAGGTTTGGTACACAACATGGCATACTTTATAGAACCTATGGCTGAGGCATAGGGAATGACTTTTATTCTCTCTTTATCTTCTGGCATGGTTGAGTTTTGAGTCTTTACTCAACTTCACACCTTACAATACATGCAAGAACTCCTTCTTTGACTGATCCATTTTGAACTCCTTCAAAATATTGTCAAGGTATGTATTATTGAAAGTCTTATCAAGCATCTTGATTTATCTCTATATATATTGATGCCCAATATGTAAGTAGCTTCAGCGAGGCTTTTCATTGAAAAATTCCTATTCGAATATCCTTTTATGCTATCCAGAAATTCTACATCATTTCTAGTCAACAATATGTCATCCACATATAATATCAGAATTGCTACAGAGCTCCCACTCACTTTCTTGTAAATACAGGCTTCACCATAAGTCTGTATAAAACCATATGCTTTGATCACCTTATCAAATCATATATTCCAACTCCGAGATGCTTGCACCAGCCCATAGAAGGATCGCCGGAGTTTGCACACTTTGTTAGCACCTTTAGGATCGACAAAACCTTTTGGTTGCATCATATACAACTCTTCTTTAAGAAATCCATTAAGGAATGCAGTTCTGACATCCATTTGCTAGATTTCATAAAATGCGGCAATTGCTAACATGATTCGGACAGACTTAAGCATCGCTACGAGTGAGAGAATCTCATCGTAGTCAACACCTTGAGCTTGTCGAAAAGCTTTTGCGACAAGTCAAGCTTTGTAGATAGTAACACTATCATCATCGTCCGTCTTCCTCTTAAAGATCCATTTATTCTCAATGGCTTGACAATCATCAGGCGAGTCCACCAAAGTCCACACTTTGTTCTCATACATGGATCCTATCTCAGATTTCATGGCCTCAAGCCATCTGTCGGAATCTGGGATCATCATAGCTTCTTCATAGTTCCTAGGTTCGCCTTGGTCTAGTAACATGACTTGCAGAACAGGATTACTGTACCACTCTGGTGTGAATCGTGCTCTGGTTGACCTACGAAGTTCAGTAGTAACTTGATCTGAAGTTTCATGATCATCATCATTACCTTCCTCTCTAGTTGGTGTAGGCATCATGAGAACGTATTTCTCCAATGTACTACTTTCCAATTCGAGAGAAGGTACATTTACCTCATCAAGTTCTACTTTCCTCCCACTCACTTCTTTCTAGAGAAACTCCTTCTCCAGAAAGGATCCATTCTTGGCAACAAAGATCTTGCCTTCGGATCCGTGGTAGAAGGTGTACCCAATTGTCTCCTTAGGGTATCCTATGAAGACGCACTTCTCCGGTTTGACATAAGTGTCGCAACCCCAAACTTTAAGAAACGACAACTTAGGTTTCTTGCCAAACCATAGTTCATACATCGTCGTCTCAACGGATTTAGAAGGTGCCCTAATTAACGTGAATGCAGCTGTCTCTAATGTATTACCCCAAAACTATAGTGGTAAATCGGTAAGAGACATCATAGATCGCACCATATCTAATAAAGTACGGTTACGACGTTCGGACACACCATTACGCTGTGATGTTCTAGGTGGCATGAGTTGTGAAACCATTCGACATTGTTTTAATTGAAGGCCAAACTTGTAACTCAAATATTCGCCTCCACAATCAGATCGTAGAAACTTTATTTTCTTGTTACGATGATTCTCCACTTCACTCGAAAATTCTTTGAAATTTTCAAATGTTTCAGACTTGTGTTTCATAGATATACCCATATCTGCTAAAATCATCTATGAAGGTCAGAAAATAACGATACCTGCCACGAGCCATTGTTCCAGAGAACGGAGTTTTAGTCATCTTGCCCATGAGGCATGGTTTGCAAGTATCAAATGATTCATAATCAAGTGATTCCAAAAAATCCATCCGTATGGAGTTTCTTCATGAGCTTTACGCCAATATGACCTAAACGGCAGTGCCACAAATATGTTGCACTATTATTATCGACTTTGCATCCTTTGGCATCAATATTATGAATATGTGTATCACTACGATCGAGATTCAATGAACCATTTACATTGGGTGTATGACCATAGAAGGTTTTATTCATGTAAACAGAACAACAATTATTCTCTGACTTAAATGAATAACCATATCGCAATAAACATGATCCAATCATATTCATGCTCAACGCAAACACCAAATAACATTTATTTAGGTCCAACACTAATCTCAAAGGTAGAGGGAGTGTGCGATGGTGATCTTATCAACCTTGGAATCACTTCCAACACACATCGTTACCTGACCCTTAACTAGTCTCTGTTCATTTTGCATCTCCTGCTTTGAGTTACTAATCTTAGCAACTGAACCAGTATCAAATACACCGGGGTTACTATGAACACTAGTAAACTAGACATCAATAACATGTATATCAAATATACCTTTGTTCACTTTGCCATCCTTCTTATCCACCAAATACTTGGGGCAGTTCCGCGTCGAGTGACCAGTCCCTTTGCAGTAGAAGCACTCAGTGTCAGGCTTGGGTCCAGCTTTGGGCTTCTTCTGGGAGTGGCAACTTGCTTGCCATTCTGCTTGAAGTTCCCCTGTTTTCCCTTGCCCTTTTTCTTGAAACTACTGGTCTTGTTAATCATCGACACTTGATGCTTTGTCTTGATTTCTACCTTCACCGATTTCAGCATCGCGAAGAGCTCGGGAATCATTTTCGTCATCCCTTGCATATTATAGTTCATCACAAAGTTCTAGTAGCTTGGTGATAGTGACTAGAGAACTCTGTCAATCACTATCTTATCTGGAAGATAAACTCCCACTTGATTCAAGTGATTGTAGTACCTAGACATTCTGAGCACATGCTCAGTGGTTGAGCTATTCTCCTCCATCTTGTAGGCAAAGTACTTGTGACAGGTCTCATACCTATCGACACAGGCATGAGTCTGAAATACCGATTTCAGCTCTTGGAACATCTTATATGCTTCATGGCATTCAAAACATTTTTGAAGTCCTGGATCTAAGACGCAAAGCATGGCGCACTAAACTATCAAGTAGTCATCATATCGAGCTTGCAAAACGTTCATAACGTCTGTATCTGCTCCTGCAACAGGTTTGTCACCTAGCGGTGCATCAAGGACATAATTCTTCTATGCGGCAATGAGGATAATCCTCTGATCACGGACCCAGTCCGCATCATTGCTACTATCATCTTTCAACTTTTCTCTAGGAACATATCCAAAATATATAGGAGCTATATCACGAGCTATTGATCTACAACATAGATATGCAAATACTATCAGGACTAAGTTCATGATAAATTAAGTTCAGTTAATCAAATTACTTAAGAACTCCCACTTAGATAGACATCCCTCAAGTCATCTAAATGATCACGTGATCCAAATCAACTAAACCATGTACGATCATCACGTGAGATGGAGTAGGCTTCAATGGTGAACATCTCTTTGTTGATCATATCTACTATATGATTCACGTATGACCTTTCGGTCTCCAGTGTTCCGAGGCCATGTCTATACATGCTAGGCTCGTCAAGTTTAACCCAAGTATTCCGCATGTGCAACACTATCTTGCACCCGTTGTATGTGAATGTAGAACTTATCACACCCGATCATCAGGTGGTGTCTCAGCACGACGAACTGTCGCAACAGTGCATACTCAGGGAGAACACTTATACCTTGAAATTTTAGTAAGGGGTCATCTTATAATACTACCGCCGTACTAAGCAAAATAAGATGCATAAAAGATAAACATCACATGCAATCAATATATGTGAGATGATATGGCCATCATCATCTCATGTCTGTGATCTGCATCTCCAAAGCACCGTGATGATCTCCATCATCACCGGCTTGACACCTTGATCTCCATCGTAGCGTCGTGGTTGTCTCGCCAACTATTGCTTCTACAACTATCACTAACGCATAGTGATAAAGTAAAGCAATTAGATGGTATTTGCATTTCATACAATAAAGCGACAACCATAAGGCTCCTGGCAGTCGCCGATAACTTTTACAAAACATGACCATCTCATAAAATAACGTATGTCACATCATGTCTTAACCATATCACATCACAACATGCCCTGCAAAAACAAGTTAGACGTCCTCTACTTTTTTGTTGCAAGTTTTACGTGGCTGCTACAGGCTTCTAGCAAGAACTGTTCTTACCTACGTATCGAAACCACAATGGTGATTTATCAAATTTGCTGTTTTAACCTTCAACAAGGACCGGCTGCAGTCAAATTTGATTGAACTGAAGTTGGAGAAACAACCACCTGCCAGCCACCTTGATGCAAAACTAGTTGCATGTCTGTCGGTGGAACCGATCTCATGAACGTGGTCATGTAAGGTTGGTCCGAGCCGCTTCATCCAACAATACCGCCGAATCAAAATGAGAATTTTGGTGGTAAGAAGTATGATGATCACCACCTACAACTCTATGTGTTCTACTCGTGCATATCATTTACGCATAGACCTGGCTCTGAAGCCACTGTTGGGGAACATAACATGCAATTTCAAAAAAATTCCTACGCTCACGCAAGATCTATCTCGGAGATGCATAGCAATGAGAGGGGGAGAGTGTGTCCATGTACCCTCATAGACCGAAAGCGGAAGCGCTTGACAACGTGGTTGATGTAGTTGAACTTCTTCTCGTTCCGACCGATCAAGCACCGAACGTACGACACCTCCGAGTTCTGCACACGTTCAACTCGATGACGTCCCTCAAACTCTTGATCCAGCAAAGTGTCGAGAGAGAGTTTCGTCAGCACGATGGCGTGGTGATGGTGATGGTGAAGTGATTCGCGCAGGGCTTCGCCTAAGCACTATGACAATATGACTGGAGGCGTAAACTGTGGAGGGGGGTGCCCCACATGGCTAGGAATCAATGTTGTGTGTTCTAGCGGTGCCCCCACATGTATATAGGTGGGAGAGGGAGAGGGGTTGCAAGGGGCGCCCCAAGTAGGAGTAATCCTACTTGGGCGCCTCCAACAAGTCGGCCTCCCCCCTTCCGTAAGTGTTGGAGGGGGAAAGGAAAGAGAGGGGGGAGCGGAAGGAAAGGGGAAGGCCGAATCCTCCTCTTTCCTTCTCCCTTCCCTTCCATTCCTTCTCTTCCTATTCGGCCTATAGGGGGCGCACCAGCCCCTTTGGGGCTGGTCTGTCCTTCTCTTGGCCCATTAGGTCCATATAGCTTGCCTGGGGTTGCCCGGAACCCCTTCCGGTGACCAGATACGTACCCGGTACCCTTGGAACACTTCCGGTGTCCAAATACTATCGTCCTATATATGAATCTTTACCTCTAGACCATTTTGAGATTCCTCGTCATGTCCGTGATGTCATTCGGGACTCCGAACAACATTCAGTCACCAAATCACATAACTCATATAATACAAAATCATCATCAAACGTTAAGCGTGTGGACCCTATGGGTTCGAGAACTATGTAGACATGAACGAGACACCTCTCCGGTCAATAACCAATAGTGGAACCTGGATGCTCATATTGGTTCCTACATATTCTACGAACATCTTTATCGGTCAAACCGTAATGACAATATACGTTATTCCCTTTGTCATCGGTATGTTACTTGCCCAAGATTCGATTGTCGGTATCTTCATACCTAGCTCAATCTCATTACCGGTAAGTCTCTTTACTTGTTCCATTACATCATCCCACAACTAACTCATTAGTCACATTGCTTGCAAGGCTTCTTATGATGTGTATTACCGAGAGGTCCCAGAGATACCTCTCCGATACTCAGAGTGAGAAATCCTAATCTCGATCTATGCCAACCCAACAAACACCTTCAGAGATACCTGTAGAGCATCTTTATAGTTATCCAGTTACGTTGTGACGTTCGATAGCACACAAGGCATTCCTCCGGTATATGGGAGTTGCATAATCTCAGAGTCGAAGGAATATGTATTTGACATGAAGAAAGCAATAGCAATAAACCAAATGATCAATATGCTAACTAACGAATGGGTTTTGTCCATCATATCATTCTCCTAATGATGTGATCCCGTTCATCAAATTACAACACATGTCTATGGTTAGGAAACCTAACCATCTTTGATTAACGAGCTAGTCTAGTAGAGGCTTACTAGGGACACGGTATTTTGTCTATGTATAAACACATGTATCATGTTTTCGGTTAATACAATTCTAGCATGAATAATAAACATTTATCATGATTTAAGGAAATATAAAATAACAACTTTATTATTGCCTCTAGGGCATATTTCCTTCAGTAGCATTGCTAGCAGCAACAAAAGATATGAAGTAGCTCTGGATAGCAAGATATAAGCCAAGATCCCAATGGTAGTAAAGATAATGATGAGAAACAAGCTCCAAGAACGATACACCAAACACTCTCTCTCCAACTTTCTTGTTGAAAAGTTTGTGCCAATTTTCTGATATTTTTTTCTCAAGAATTCTAATTACTCAAGCTTTCCAATGCAAAAGAACGACTTAATTCCGAGTTGATATGAGGAGTCAAAAAATTCTAAAACTGGATTGAAAAACTGTAGCAAACTGTGTTCGCAAACTTCGTATGCCAAAAAGTCTTATTTAGAAGCCAATATGAAAGCCAAAATAATGAACTAGTTTGATCAACTATTTAGATGCGGCTCGTCGGTAGCTTGAATTTGAATACTTGTAGAGCCAAAATGGACTTCGTATGAGAAAGATATGCATGTTTTACTGAACAGTGCTCAAAATGGATTCCAATCCGAATTCATGTACGATATCGAGTTTAGATAGATCCAAAATTTCTCTTTTCCCCTCTTTCCAAGATAAACTAGATAAGATGCAGATTGGATCAAGCCAAGAGGCGGACGACCTCAACTATGATTATGACAATGAACGATGGGTATCACGTGGTGGAAACTGATGGATGGGGTGGTGGAGAGTGGAAGGGATAATGATGCAGTGGCAGTGTGACTAATGTGAACAGAACTCAAAACTCTAAAGGCACTAGACATTAAGGCGAGCAACTCGACATGGCGATGGAACCGATAATTCAACTATGCAAGCAATGAAAAGGAAATTGAAAAGGCTCAGACCGGCTTGAGCAAAGGATGAACAGATCTAACTTTTTATATCACTTTTCTTGGACAATAGGTAAGAAAATAAGTCTAATTTAGGGATAATAGGAAATTCTCACCGAGCAACCTAAAAACTGATACCACTAGATAGAAGCGAAAATGTGTCGATGTTTCAATGAGATAGCTATCATTTTCTGTGGGAGTCGACTTTGACGATCGGACTACGAACCTGCGAGACATCGCGGCTTAGCAATTGCTAAACCAACTTCCGAGGGTTATTGACCACGCTGGATCATGATCAACCTGACCACGAGAGACAATTTCGTGTAAGCAAACATAGAACAAGCAAGAAACTGATATTGCAATCTGGATATTGTGAATATAAGAGGAAAGTTTTATTGATGAAAGTAGGGTTTTGTGACATGTTTGTCTGGTCATTGAACACAAACGAAGTACGCAAGTTGCATCTATGGTGAACTTTTGTCTAAACCAAACCCAAGCAAAAAACTACTGGATTGATCTACTTATATAGGAGCAAGGGGTGTAGGACAAAGAGGTGGGAGGATGTCCCAAGGCAGACTACCCCCAGGTCGTACAAGCCCCATGAGCCCAAGTGGAGGTGATGCAACACCTTTGGACTTGTAGTTTGACTCAGATTCTACTGCAGTGTCAGATTGCTTCATCAATATCTCAATGCTCCACACAAATTTGAAGGTGAATCCAATTAGGTTGGAAATTGCACGAAATAAACTTTTTAACAAAAAAAAGAATCACCCAATTCATAGTCCGTATGAAAGAGTTTTCGGCGTTTTGATTCAGGTATGTCTGTGCAGTCCGAATATGAGTCTAGAACGTGGGGACTTGACCATATCTTCTCTTGGGCTAAAAGTGACGTGAGACGACTTTTTGAACAACACAAAATCATTTCCTTTGATGCGAGATGACTTATTGAACAACACCTAATCATTTCCTTTTCCTTTGTCTTCACACATAGTTCGTACAAGTGTTCAGCAATTCTGCATTTAGACATGATATAAAAATAGGTGAAGTATTTTTGTTCCAAAGAACATAAATAAATTATTGCATAGTTCTTATAAGAAATCACCTCACAAATATACTTGTATGAAAAAAATCTTATCCAAGGTAGGAATGTCCTCATTAGATAGTTGAAGGAAATATGCCCTAGAGGCAATAATAAAGTTGTTATTTATATTTCCTTATATCAAGATAAATGTTTATTATTTATGTTCGAATTGTATTAACCAGAATCTTGATACATGTGTGAATACATAGACAAAACAGAGTGTCCCTAGTATGCCTCTACTTGACTTGCTCGTTAATCAAAGATGGTTAAGTTTCCTGACCATAGACATGTGTTGTCATTTGATGAACGGGATCACTTCATTAGAGAATGATGTCATGGACTAGACCCATACGTTAGCTTAGCATAATGATCATTAAGTTTTATTGCTATTGCTTTCTTCATGACTTATACATATTCCTTTGACTATGAGATTATGCAACTCCCGGATACCGGAGGAATACCTTGTGTGCTATTAAACGTGACAATGTAATTGGGTGATTATAAAGATGCTCTACAGGTGTCTCTGAAGGTGTTTGTTGGGTTGGCATAGATCGAGATTACGATTTGTCACTCCGAGTATCGGAGAGGTATCTCCGGGCCCTCTCGGTAATGCACATCACAATAAGCCTTGCAAGCAATGTGACTAGTGAGTTAGTTGCGGGATGATGCACTACGGAACGAGTAAAGATACTTCCCGGTAATGAGATTGAACTAGGTATGAGGATACCGACGATCGAATCTTGGGCAAGTAACATACCGATGATAGAGGGAATAATGTATGTTGTCATTACAGTTTGACCGATAAAGATCTTTGTAGAATATGTAGGAACCAATATGAGCATCTAGGTTCCGCTGTTGGTTATTGACCAGAGATATGTCTCGGTCATGTCTACATAGTTCTCGAACCCGTAGGGTTTGCACGCTTAACGTTAGATGACGATTTGTATTATGAGTTATGTGTTTTGGTGACCGAAGATTGTTCGGAGTCCCGGATGAGATCACGGACAAGACGAGGAGTCTTGAAATGGTTGAGAGGTAAAGATTGACATATTGGACGATGGTATTCGGACACCAGAATGTTTTCGGAGTGGTTCGGGTATTTTTCGGAGTACCGGGAGGTTACCGATGATAGAGGCTAAGGTGTCCCGATCTTTCGATGAGATGGTGGCTATCGTTTTCTGTGGGAGTCGACCTTGATGATCCGACTACGAACGTGCGAGACGTCGCGCCTTAGCAATCGCTAAACCAACTTCCGAGGGTTATTGACCACGCCGGAGCACGATCAACCTGACCACGAGGGTCTGTTTCCTGCGAGCAAACGAAGAACAAGCAAGAAACTGAGATTGCAATCTGGATATTGCGAATATAAGATGAAAGCTTTATTGATCAAGGTGGGGTTCTGTGACGTCTTGGTCTAGTCGTTGGACACAAACGAAGTACGCGAAGTTGCAGCTATGGCGAACTTTTAATCTAAACAAAACCCAAAGTCTAAACGACACCCTAAGGGCTGTATATATGGAGGAAGAGGGGGGAATTTCGTGGCCCTTGAGGGTGGGGTCCGAAACCAACCCTAACTCTTGTTTCCCCACACATACGGACTCTAAAAATAACCTATACTTAAGTATTTCGAAATTACATGGGCCTGGCCCATTAATAAGGTGACGCAGCACCTAGAATAGCCTATGGACGAATATTATGAAGTGGCATCTTGTATATTTCGTCCAAGGCTTCATGCATTCCTTATGGCGGCTTTACAGTCCTAAAATCATCACTTGTAACTCCGTTCTTGATCCCCTTGCGCATGCCATCAACTCCATGTGTGTTCTTGCTCCAATGTTCATCCTTCTCCAAGCTAGGCCCTTCATTTGTAAGCAAAACAAATGTATCCAATTTAGGCAGCATCATAATCTCATGAACATTAGAATCATTACCAAGAAACGAAAGTACCTGGTAATTTAATTGGCGTGCGCGAGCTCTAGTAATTGGTCCAGTATATGTAACAGTAGGGGCTGTGGGTGTAACAATGGTATTGATGTCCTCATCATCCTCCCCTTCTTGAAATGAAGTCGTCCTCGACGGAAGCGCATCTTCCTCACCCAAATAAGGCTTCAAATCTGCAATGTTAAAAGTGGGACTAACCCCAAAATCTACAGGTAGCTCAAGTTTATATGCATTATCATTTATTTTCTCTAACACCTTAAAAGGACCATCAGCACGTGGCATTAGCTTTGATTTGCGCAGATTAGGAAATCTATCTTTACGCAAATGTAACCAAACAAGATCTCCAGGCGCAAACACAACATGTTTTCTACCCTTATCTCCAGCAAGTTTATATTTAGCATTCATACGCTCAATGTTTTCCTTAGTTAACTCATGCATTTTTAAAATCAATTCAGAACGTTCTTTAGCATCAAAATTAACCTTCTCGGAAGATGGAAGAGGCAACAAATCAATAGGTGCACGAGGTAGGAAACCATACACAATTTCAAAAGGGCACATCTTAGTAGTAGAATGCAATGAACGATTATAAGCAAATTCAATATGAGGCAAGCATTCTTCCCACATTTTCTTGTTATTCTTCAAAACAGCCCTAAGCATAGTAGACAATGTTCTATTGACTACTTTAGTTTGTCCATCAGTTTGGGGGTGACAAGTAGTACTAAAAAGCAGCTTAGTCCCCAACTTAGCCCATAAACATCTCCAAAAGTGGCTAAGAAATTTAGTATCACGATCTGAAACAATAGTATTTGGCACACCATGTAAGCGAATAATTTCACGAAAGAACAAATCAGCAACATTAATAGCATCATCGCTTTTATGACATGGTATAAAGTGTGCCATTTTCGAGAACCTATCCACGACAACAAATATGCTATCCCTCCCCTTCTTTGTTCGAGGTAACCTAAAACAAAGTCCATAGATATATCCTCCCAAGGAACACTAGGTATAGGCAAAGGCATATATAAACCATGAGGATTGAGTCGTGACTTAGCTCTTTGACATGTAGTGCAGCGAGCAACAAAACGCTCAACATCCCGTCTCATCTTTGGCCAAAAGAAATGTGTAGCAAGTATATCCTCCGTCTTCTTGACGCCAAAGTGTCCCATTAATCCTCCTCCATGCGCCTCCTGCAACAACAAAAGACGAACGGAGCTAGCTGGAATGCATAGCTTGTTAGCACGAAACACAAATCCATCGTTAAGAACGAACTTGTTCCAAGTTCTCCCTTCCTTACAATTCTGCAATACATCTTTAAATTCAGCATCATGAACATATTGATCTTTGATGGTCTCCAAACCAAATATTTTAAAGTCAAGTTGTGAAAGCATAGTATAACGACAAGACAAGGCATCAGCAATAACATTTTCTTTACCCTTCTTGTGTTTAATGACATAAGGGAAAGTCTCAATGAATTCAACCCATTTAGCATGTCTACGGTTCAGTTTTGCTTGACTTTTAATGTGTTTCAAAGATTCATGATCAGAATGTATAACAAATTCCTTGGGCCATAAATAATGTTGCCATGTTTCTAAGGTTCGAACAAGAGCATATAATTCTTTATCATAAGTAGAATAGTTCAGACTAGGCCCACTCAATTTTTCAGAAAAGTATGCAACAGGTTTTCCATCTTGTAATAACACACCTCCTAATCCAATTCCACTAGCATCACATTCAAGCTCAAAAGTCTTATTGAAATTAGGAAGTTGGAGTAAAGGAGCATGTGTCAACTTATCTTTCAATACCGTGAAGGCTTCTTCCTGTGCGATACCCCAAACAAAAGGCACATCCTTCTTTGTAAGCTCGTTGAGAGGTGCAGCAATGGTGCTGAAATCTCTCACAAAACGCCTATAGAAACCAGCGAGGCCAAGGAAACTCCTCACTTGTGTGACCGTTTTGGGCTGCGGCCAACTCTCAATAGCTTCAATCTTGGCTTTATCAACTTCAATTCCCTGTGGAGTAACAACATAGCCAAGAAAAGATACTCGGTCGGTGCAAAAGATGCACTTCCCAAGGTTTCCAAACAAACGTGCATCACGTAGAGCAATAAAAACAACACGTAAATGTTCCAAATGTTCCTCCAAAGATTTGCTATAAATCAATATGTCATCAAAGTAAACTACCACAAATCGTCCAATGAAAGCACATAAAACTTCATTCATTAACCTCATGAAAGTACTAGGTGCATTAGTTAACCCAAAAGGCATGACTAACCACTCATATAATCCAAACTTAGTTTTAAATGCTGTTTTCCATTCATCTCCCAATTTCATACGAATTTGATGGTATCCACTACGCAAATCAACTTTGGAGAATATTGTAGAGCCACTCAATTCATCAAGCATATCATCTAGCCTAGGAATAGGATGACGATAACGAATAGTAATATTATTTATGCCTCTACAATCAACGCACATACGCGACGTACCATCCTTTTTCGGCACTAAAATGATAGGAACAGCACAAGGACTAAGGGATTCACGTATATAACCTTTGTCGAGCAGTTCTTGTACTTGACGCATAATCTCCTTCGTCTCCTCTGGATTGGTACGGTATGGTGCACGGTTGGGTAGCGAAGCACCGGGAATTAAGTCAATTTGATGCTCAATCCCTCGAATAGGTGGTAATCCCGGTGGCACGTCTTGTGGAAAGACGTCAGCGAACTCCTGCAAAATGTTAGTGACAGCAGGGGGCAAAGAGGAAGGCACGTCCTCGAATGAAAATAATGCCTCTTTGCACACAAAAGCATAGCAAACAGATTTGCTGAAATCTAGCTCATCAATATCAGATTTGGTGGCAAGTAAACATGCACTTTTCAATTTAATTTCAGAAACAAGAGTAGATGGTTTATTATTAGGCTTCATTTGGTGCTCAAATTCTTTTGCCACAATCTGATTTTCACTCTTATTTGTCTCCTGTTTTGCTTTATTAGCTCTATTAATATCATCTTTCAAAATGGAATCAGGAGTCATAGGAAGCAAAGTAATATTTTTATCGTTATGAACAAGAGTATACCGATTGTTTCTACCATGGTGTACAGAATTTTTATCAAATTGCCATGGTCTACCAAGTAATAAGGAACATGCTTGCATAGGTACCACATCACAATCAACATAATCAGCATATGTAGAGATACTAAAATGCACACGAAGAGTACGTGTTACCTTAACCTTGCCGCTGTTGTTGAACCATTGGATGTAGTAAGGATGTGGATGTGGTCTTGTGGTGAGAGATAGCTTCTCCACCATCTCCATGCTAGCCAAGTTATTGCAGCTCCCTCCATCTATGATCACCTGAACAGAACGTTCCTTCACAACTCCCTTTGTATGGAACAAATTATGCCTCTGATTTTGCTCAGCTTGTGCAATCTGCACACTCAAAACACGTTGAGCAACTAAACATTCATACCTGTCAGCATCTTCAGGAGCCATGTATTGCGTCTCATGATCAGAATCGTCTCCACCGTGTTCGTCACGTGTAATAAGAGCCAAAGAGTCCTCATCATAGTCACTAGCGGACTCATACCCACCATCCTCAGTAACAATCATCACACGCTTAGATGGGCATTCTCTCGCATAATGACCTCCACCCTTGCAACATCGAAAAATAATATCATGTGTTTGCCCTGTTGATGCCATGGATGAAGAAGAGCTCTTTGCAGGCCCAGAAGGTGTGCTCTTGGCAGATAGTGGTGATTGTGCCTGCTTTATTGTATCACGGTTGGAGGTGGCAGCCGACGGAGGCACCGGTGTAGCAGAACGTGTGGAAGTAGATGATGCACGTGGTGTCCATGAGGAAGGTCGACCTGCAGAAAAGTTAGTCCGCGCCAATGCCTGTCGATCCTGCACTTCACGTTCAGCTTTACAAGCAAGATGGAATAAACGAGTGATATTAGTATACTCCTTATACTCTAGAATCGTCTGAATCTCTTTATTTAATCCACCCATAAAACGTGCAAGCATAGCTTCATTCTCCTCAACAATACCACATCTAATCATGCCAGTTTGTAATTCCTGATAATATTCTTCTACAGAATTTTTTCCCTGTCTTAAGCGCTACAATTTTTGAAGTAATTCACGTTGATAATATGGTGGAACCCAACGAGTACGCATAGCAGTTTTCAAGGTAGCCCAAGTAGCCGGAATAGGATATAATCTACAATGCTCAGACCACCAAACACATGCAAAACTAGTGAATGCACAAACAGCAGCAGGAACACGTCTCTCCTCGGGATATTGTAAACATGTAAATCGTTGTTCAGTTTCTAACTCCCAAGTAAGATATATATCAGGAACATATCTACCCTCAAATGGTGGAATATTCAATTTTAGTTTAGGGAGATGGTCATGATCTCGTACCTGAGGGTGAGCCCTACCATTGCCATTATTTGCATGTGGACGACCTGGTGGTTGCTGTGCTGGTGGTGGCACGTAGTTCTGATTTTGATCAACCTCATCCTCATAATCTCCCACATAATCATCCTCCTCCACATCAGCAGTAGGAGCCACAGAAGTATCAACAGCAGCACCAACAGTTTGGCCCGACTGAAGAGGGACACGGCTCGCTCGGCGGAGGGCTGTTTCCCGACGTGGAGGTAGTCGGTGGTGTTGCTGCTGTTGCAGAGGTGCGGCAGGAGCAGCCGGTGGTGGTGGTGGAAAACGCGAAAGCAATTCAGCAAACTTGTTATCGAGCTTTGTTTCAAACGTCTTCTCCATGCCATCTATCTTCTCCATGGCCTCTTCAAATCTGTTTATCACATCTTGCACCTGTACACTCATCATTTGCTGAAACGTATCATGAAGCTCCTTGTTCGTCAAGTTCTCCCAGTCAGTCTCGTCGGATTGTGATCCTGGCATGGTTAGCAGCAATAGAAACACACAAGAATATGATCCTACAGACTACTAACAATTGGTGGTGGTGGCGGGTGTCACAAATCCGTCAACCGTTATAGTCAAAACTCTCAAAAGCTTGGATAGAGCGATTGCCAGGGAGAGTCAAACGCACGACGTAGATGTATGTGGAGCTGGGAAGGCTTATAGTATGGTAGGAAAAAGGGTCAGCAATAATCAATTCAGAGATGCAAAGTTGAATAAACGCTCAACGACGGTACTGTGCTGGTCCTAGGCTAGACCGTGCTAGAGACGCGAGCCTAGAACACTAACAAAATCACGGCGCTGCACGTAAATAAGTGAAAAGCACACTCTGGAACTCTTTTTTTTCGCTTTTTTTTGCGCTCCTTTTTTTTGTGCTCCTCTTTTTTTTTTGCGAAAAATCACTATAATGGCGAGTGTCTCAAAACTCTTCCCTCGTCAAACTGATAGGATGGGCACGAAATTTTTTTCACTTTTTTTTGGAAATCAGGGCAACGACGACAAAAAAGTGCGACAAAAAATCACTATGATGGCACGTGGCTCAAAATACTCAGAAAAGCCTAAAAATAGGATAGGGAAAAAAATTGCCCGTGAAAATTTTGGCCTAAAAACTGCCCGGGGGTCTCCAGACTCTTTTTTTTCGAGACCTACGCAGGCAAGGAAACATGAATCGGAATTTAGATTGGTCTCAAGAACAAACCTAATATGAGAAGAACTCGGATTGGTGGTGGATATATGGTTGTGGTATATGGCAGCGGTGGTGGTATATGGTAGCGGTGGTGGTATATGGATACAGATTGGTGGTGGTATATGGATACGGATTGGTGGTCGTATATGGATATGGATTCAGCGCGGTGGCGGATAAGCAAAAGTGGTAGATGGGCGATGATGATGGTGCGGCGGCGGCGTGACAACTTATGACCAGAACTCGAAACTCTAAAAGACTAGACTCTAAGACCAGCAACTTGACACGACGATGCAACCGCAAATTCAACAAAGCAAAAACCCTAAAAAGATTATGCAAAGGCTCAGATTGGTTCGGATATGATGAACTAACCCTAAATTTTTTTGTGGCTTTTTCATGGACTGTAGGTATGAAGAACAGACTCGATCTTATCTACGAAAAACTGTAAAATCTCACCGAGCAACCTGGAAATCTGATACCACTTGATAGAGGCTAAGGTGTCCCGATCTTTCGATGAGATGGTGGCTATCGTTTTCTGTGGGAGTCAACCTTGACGATCCGACTACGAACGTGCGAGACGTCGCGCCTTAGCAATTGCTAAACCAACTTCCGAGGGTTATTGACCACGCCGGAGCACGATCAACCTGACCACGAGGGTCTGTTTCCTGCGAGCAAACGAAGAACAAGCAAGAAACTGAGATTGCAATCTGGATATTGCGAATATAAGATGAAAGCTTTATTGATCAAGGTGGGGTTCTGTGACGTCTTGGTCTGGTCGTTGGACACAAACGAAGTACGCGAAGTTGCAGCTATGGCGAACTTTTAATCTAAACAAAACCCAAAGTCTAAACGACGCCCTAAGGGCTGTATATATGGAGGAAGAGGGGGGAATTTCGTGGCCCTTGAGGGTGGGGTCCGAAACCAACCCTAACTCTTGTTTCCCCACACATACGGACTCTAAAAATAACCTATACTTAAGTATTTCGAAATTACATGGGCCTGGCCCATTAATAAGGTGACGCAGCACCTAGAATAGTCTATGGACGAATATTATGAAGTGGCATCTTGTATATTTCATCCAAGGCTTCATGCACTCCTTATGGCGGCTTTACAGTCCTGAAATCATCACTTGTAACTCCGTTCTTGATCCCCTTGCGCATGCCATCAACTCCATGTGTGTTCTTGCTCCAATGTTCATCCTTCTCCAAGCTAGGCCCTTCATTTGTAAGCAAAACAAATGTATCCAATTTAGGCAGCATCATAATCTCATGAACATTAGAATCATTACCAAGAAACAAAAGTACCTGGTAATTTAATTGGCGTGCGCGAGCTCTAGTAATTGGTCCAGTATATGTAATAGTAGGGGTTGTGGGTGTAACAATGGTATTGATGTCCTCATCAACCGACCCCCCCCCCGGGGAAGTAATGGGCCTACATGGGCCTTAGTGGAGAGAGAGGGGAGCCCGCAAGGGGTGCCCCCAAGGGAATCCGAATTGGACAAGGGGGATGGGGCGTGACCCACTTTCCTTCTCTCCCTCTCCCTCTCCTTCTTCCCCCTTCCCCCCTCCGTAAAAAGGAAGGGGGGAATGACTAGGATTGGGAGTCCTAGTTGGTTCCCCCCTTGTGGCGCGCCCCCTAGCCGGCCTCCTCCCTCTCCCTCCTTTATATACGTGGGCAGGGCATCCCTTGGAGACACACCAATTGTTCCAAGCCGTGTGCAGCGTCTCTCTCCTCGATGTAGTCCTCCGGTCATATTCACGTTGTGCTTAGGCGAAGCCCTGCGCAGATCACATCACCATCACCGTCACCACATCGTTGTGCTGACGAAACTCTCCCTTAACACTTTGCTGGATCAAGAGTTCGAGGGACGTCATCGAGCTGAATGTGTGCTGAACTCGGAGGTGTCATACATTCGGTACTTAACCGGTTGGATCGCGAAGACATTTGACTACATCAACCGCGTTAACCTAATGCTTCTGCTTTTGGTCTACGAGGGTACCTGGACACACTCTCCCCCTCTCGTTGCTATGCATCTCCTAGATAGATCTTGCGTGTTCGTAGGATTTTTTTTGAAATTGCATGCTACGTTCCTAATAGTGGCATCCGAGCCAGGTCTATGCGTAGATGATATGCACGAGTAGAACACAAAGAGTTGTGAACGATCATAGTCATACTGCTTACCACCAACGTCTTATTTTGATTCGGCGGTATTGTTGGATGAAGCGGCCTGGACCAACCTTGCATGACCACGTTCATGAGACCGGTTCCACCAACAAACATGCAACTTGTTTTGCATAAAGGTGGCTGGAGGGTGTCTGTTTCTCCAACTTTAGTTGAATCGAATTTGACTATGGACGATCCTTGTTGAAGGTTAAAACAACACACTTGACAAAAATTGTTGTGGTTTCGATGCGTAGGTAAGAACGGTTCTTGCTAGAAGCCCGTAGCAGCCACGTAAAACTTGCAACAACAAAGTAGAGGACGTCTAACTTATTTTTGCAGGGCATGTTGTGATGTGATATGGTCAAGACATGATGTGATATACGTTATTGTATTAGATGGTCATGTTTTGTAAAAGTTATCGGCATCTGGCAGGAGCCTTATGGTTGTTTCTTTATTGTATGAAATGCAAACGCCATGTAATTGCTTTACTCTATCACTATGCGTTAGCGATAGTTGTAGAAGCAATAGTTGGCGAGACGACCACGACGCTATGATGGAGATCAAGGTGTCAAGCCGGTAACGATGGAGATCATGATGGTGCTTTGGAGATGAAGATCAAAGGCACAAGATGATGATGGCCATATCATGTCACATATTTTGATTGCATGTGATGTTTTTCTTTCATGCATCTTATTTTGCTTAGTACGGCGATAGCATTATTAGATGACCCCTCACTAAATTTCAAGGTATAAGTGTTCTCCCTGAGTATGCACCATTGCGACAGTTCGTCGTGCCGAGATACCACGTGATGATCGGGTGTGATAAGCTCTACATTCACATACAATGGGTGCAAGACAGTTTTGCACATGCAATATACTCAGGTTAAACTTGACGAGCCTAGCATGTACAGACATGGCCTCGGATCACTGAGACCGAAAATTCGAACGTGAATCATATAGTAGATATGATCAACATAGAGATGTTCACCATTGAAAACTACTCCATCTCACGTGACGATCGGACATAGTTTAGTTGATATGGATCACGTGATCATTTAGATGACTAGAGGGATGTCTATCTAAGTGGGAGTTCTTAAGTAATATGATTAATTGAACTTAAATTTATCATGAACTTGGTCCTGATAGTTTTTGCATATCTATGTTGTAGATCAATGGCCCGTGCTACCGTTCCCTTGAATTTTAATGCGTTCCTAGAGAAAGCTAAGTTGAAAGATGATCGTAGCAACTAATGGACTGGGTCCGTAACTTAAGGATTATCCTCATTGCTGCACATAAGAATTACGTCCTTGAAGCTCCGCTAGGTGCAAGGCCTGCTGCAGGAGCAACTCCGGACGTTATGAACGTCTGGCAAGCTAAACCTGATGACTACTTGATAGTTTAGTGTGCCGTGCTTTACGACTTAGAATCAGGACTTCAAAGACGTTTTGAACGTCATGGAGCATATGAGATGTTCCAGGAGTTGAAGTTAATATTTCAAGGAAATGCCCGGGTTGAGAGATATGAAGTCTCCAACAAGTTCTATAGCTGCAAGATGGAGGAGAATAGTTCTGTCACTGAACACATACTCAGAATGTCTGGGTACCATAACCACTTGACTCAGTTGGGAGTTAATCTTCCAGATGATAGTATAATTGACAGAGTTCTTCAATCATTTCCACCAAGCTATAAAGGCTTCGTGATGAACTATAAAATGCAAGGGATGGAAAAGACTATTCCCGAGCTCTTCGCAGTACTTAAAGATGCAGAGGTAGAAATCAAGAAGCATCAAGTGTTGATGGTTACCAAGCCCACTAGTTTCAAGAAAAAGGGCAAAGGGAAGAAGGGGAACTTCAAGAAGAATAGCAAGCAAGTTGCTGCTCCAGGGAAGAAGCCCAAGTCTGGACCTAAGCCTGAAACTGAGTGCTTCTACTGCAAAGGGACTGGTCACTGGAAAGCGGAACTTCCCCAAGTATTTGGTGGATAAGAAGGATGGCAAAGTGAAAGGTATATTTGATATACATGTTATTTATGTGTACCTTACTAATGCTTGTAGTAGCGTCTGGGTATTTGATACTGGTTCTGTTGCTCATATTTGCAACTCGAAACAGGGGCTATGGATTAAACGAAGATTGGCTAAGGACGAGGTGACGATGCACGTCGGAAATGGTTCCAACGTCGATGTGATCGCCGTCGGCACGCTACCTCTACATTTACCTTCAGGATTAGTTTTAGACCTGAATAATTGTTATTTGGTGCCAGCCTTGAGCATGAACATTATATCTGGATCTTGTTCAATGTGAGACGGTTATTCATTTAAATCAGAGAATAATCGGACCCAAATCGGAGAAATCTGTCTTCATACGATACCCAAAAGAAACTGTTGGTTACACCTTCTATCACAGATCCGAAGGCAAGATATTTGTTGCTAAGAATGGATCCTTTCTAGAGAAGGAGTTTGTCTCGAAAGAAGTGAGTGGGAGAAAAGTAGAACTTGATGAGGTAGTTGTACCTTCTCTTGAATTAGAAAGTAGTTCATCACAGAAATCAGTTCTAGTGATGCCTGCATCAATTAGTGAGGAAGTTAATGATGATGATTATGAAACATCAAATCAAGTTACTACCGAACCTCATAAGTCAATCAGAGCACGTTCTGCACCAGAGTGGTACGGTAATCCTGTTCTAGAAGTCATGTTACTAGACCATGACAAACTACGAACTATGAGGAAGCGATGATGATCCCCGATTCCGCGAAATGGCTTGAGGCCATGAAATCTGAGATGGGATCCATGTATGAGAACAAAGTATGGACTTTGGTTGACTTGCCCGATGATCGGCAAGCCATAGAGAATAAATGGATTTTCAAGAAGAAGACTGACGCTGATGGTAATGTTACTATCTACAAAGTCGACTTGTTGCAAAAGGTTTCCGACAAGTTCAAGGAGTTGACTATGATGAGACCTTGTCACCCGTAGCGATGCTTAAGTCAGTCTGAATCATGTTAGCAATTGCCGCATTTTATGATTATGAAATTTGGAAAATGGATGTCAAAACTGTATTCCTTAATGGATTTCCTAAAGAAGAGTTGTATATGATGCAACCTGAATATTTTGTCGATCCTAAAGGTGCTAACAAAGTGTGCAAGCTCCAGCGATCCATTTATGGACTGGTGCAAGCCTCTCGGAGTTGGAATGTACGTTTTGATAGTGTGATCAAAGCATATGGTTTTATACAGACCTATGGAGAAGCTTGCATTTACAAGAAAGTGAGTGGGAGCTCTGTAGCATTTCTAATATTATATGTGGATGACATATTGTTGATTGGAAATAATACAAAATTTCTGGATATCATAAAAGGATACTTGAATAAGAATTTTTCAATGAAAGACCTCAGTGAAGCTGCTTATATATTGGGCATCAAGATCTATAGAGATAGATCAAGATGCTAAATTGGACTTTCACAAAGCACATACCTTGATAAAGTTTTGAAAAAGTTCAAAATGGACCAGTGAAAGAAAGGGTTCTTGCCTGTGTTACAAGGTGTGAAGTTGAGTCAGACTCAATGCCCGACCACTGTAGAAGATAGACAGAAAATGAAAGTTATTCCCTATGCCTCGGCCATAGGTTCTATCATGTATGCAATGTTGTGTACCAGACCTGATGTGTCCCTTGCTATAACTTTAGCAGGGAGGTACCAAAGTAATCCGGGTGTGGATCACTGGACAACGGTCAAGAACATCTTGAAATACCTGAAAAGGACTAAGGATATGTTTCTCGTTTATCGAGGTGACAAAGAGCTTGTCGTAAATGGTTACATCGATCCTAGCTTTGACACTAATCCAGATGACTCTAAGTCACAAACCGGATACGTATTTATATTGAACGGTGGAGCTATCAGTTGGTGCAGTTCCAAGCAGAGCGTCGTGGCGGGATCTATGTGTGAAGCGGAGTACATAGCTGCTTCGGAAGCAACAAATGAAGGAGTCTGGATGAAGGAGTTCATATCCGATTTAGGTGTAGTACCTAGTGCATCGGGTCCAATGAAAATCTTTTGTGACAATACTAGAGCAATTGCCCTAGCGAAGGAATCCAAATTTCACAAGAGAAACAAACACTTCAAGAGACGCTTCAACTCCATCCGCGATCAAGTCAAGGAGGGAGACATAGAGATTTGCAAAATACATACAGATCTGAATGTTGCAGACCCGTTGACTAAGCCTCTTCCATGAGCAAAACATGATCAGCACCAAGACTCCATGGGTGTTGGAATCATTACTATGTAATCTAGATTATGACTCTAGTGCATGTGGGAGACTGAAGGAAATATGCCCTAGAGGCAATAATAAATTTGTTATGTATATTTCCTTATATCATGATAAATGTTTATTATTCATGTTAGAATTGTATTAACCGGAAACTTGATACATGTGTGAATACATAGACAAAACAGAGTGTCCCTAGCATGCCTCTACTTGACTAGCTCGTTAATCAAAGATGGTTAAGTTTCCTGACCATAGACATGTGTTGTCATTTGATGAACGGGATCACATAATTAGAGAATAATGTGATGGACTAGACCCATCTGTTAGCTTAGCATAATGATCGTTAAGTTTTACTGCCATTGCTTTCTTCATGCCAAATACATATTCCTTTGACTATGAGGTTATGCAACACCCGAATACCGGAGGAACACCTTTTGTGCTATCAAACGTCACAATGTAACTGGGTGATTATAAAGATGCTCTACAGGTGTCTTCGGAGGTGTTTGTTGGCTTGGCATAGATCGAGATTAGGATTTGTCACTCCGAGTATCGGAGGGGTATCTCTGGTCCTTCTCGCTAATGCACATTTGATGAGGACATCCCTACTCCTTTACCATCATTTTCAAATAAAGATGATATTGCACAAGACAAGTCCAATGAAATCAGAATTGGAGCAATTACAATAGCACATGCAAAACTATTTGAACAACAGGTGAATTCACTCTCAGTTGAATCTGGCATTTGTGTTAATCAGAATTTTATACTGCGTAAGTCTTTGCATATTTGTATGATCAGATTTGAAGGGAAGGCAAGCTTGGCACGTGGAGATGAAGAATTGCAGCAAGAAGAACTTCTACTGATGTCTAATATCAGCAAGTGCACGAGGGAGGAGAGGGAGACAGGTGCACAACATAAACAGAAGGAAAATTAGAACCGGACTCGGATTGACAGCTAGGAGGCCCGCAATTGATATACGTGCAGAATCCGTGTCCGTGCTCCAAATAAGGCGTTTAAATACAATTTGGAAAGCTTGACTCGTGTGCTTTCCAAATTGTATACTCGCAGCCCATGATTCGCGGTGACCGAGTCGCAGTCACCAAAACAATACGGCGGTTGTTTCTGCCAGTTTTTCCAGATAGATTCATTTAAGTTAGGAAAGTTAGAGATAAGTTGGATTTCGACCCCAACACTATGTTGGACGTCCAGGGGTCTTTATATACACTTGTAAGTCATTGCTTTTAGGGTTAGACCATGTTTTGATTAAACTCATATCAGACTGAATTGCTTTAAGCATTCCTCTGTACTCATATTCCTCTTTGCATCGATCAGGAATATTTACCTACACTAAATTTGTTTCGATAGGGTGTATTTGCTACTGAAAGTCATGTGCTATCTGTCGTTCCACTGGGAATTGGGAGATTGCAGAACCGCTTCATGGTCGGCGGCTACGTGCGCAAGTGTGTGGTGTTGCGAATATCCATAGGGTTGAAGATCTATTGCATTGGCAACAGGGGAATAGCCGGAGAGTTCGAGAGCATCTCACAAGTTATCCTGCAAGTTCAACATCGACATCCTCCGCTCACTGAGAAGATCGGGCCACCCCCTTATCATCTTGGTATCAGATTTCCAGCGTTATCTCGGTGAGCATCCACCAATCCCTTAGATTAGTTTTTGTTTTCGTCCTTTACAGAAAAAGCCATACAAAAATATTAGGGTTTAGAGTTTTTGCCATAGCCTAGATAGCATCGGTTCCAAGTTTTAGTTGCTGATCGTAGTCTTTTATTTGCGTAACTTACTTTCTGATCTGGGTCGTTGTAGATTGTCTTGGTTCTCCTTTTCTCACGTCGGAGTCGTTTGGTTGCTGTCAAGTCTGTTCGTCCGAGTCAGATTTCGTTTGGTTCGATTAACTATCTGAATCAGATTGTGTTTCATGTGATAACCATAGTCAGCCTTTCTTCTTTTGCGTAGTACTTTCCTATTGAGACTAGCATATCCTTTGCTCTACGGGCTTCTCATATAGGAATTTGGAGAGTGCATCTTTTCTTTTGGCAAAATCAGATTGGTTACTAATTGCTCAGGTTACTGATACAAAAAAAAGAGAAAGAAAAAGAAAACGAAAAAAAGAGGAGGAAAAGAAAGCTATACGTGGAAGTTGCATATATTTTTGGCGAGTTTGTCAGTTTTTCTACTACGTTCATTGCACTAGTAGATTGAGCAATCTCGTGCCCGTATAAATTGAGCAATTTGCTAGCGTCTCTCCTGTGCATTTGCAACACGAGCATTACTCCGACATTCTAGAATTTTGAGCTCAGTTTCAGAGTTGCATTTGCCCCACTTATCTCCACCGTGTGTGTTTCTGTGGGTCTCTATCATACGATCAGCACTAGGATTTGTGAATTGGTGTTGATCTGTATTCCAACCAAGCTCCACCATATACCCTATTTGTTGTGTGATAGTTTTCACCCTCGGTATTCGCTACATCACATCCGTGCACGTTCTGCCCATACAAGTTGGTAAGCTTTTCTAATTCACTTTGGAACGGTAAGATACCTTGTTTCTTTCGGTTTTGAGTGAGTTGAGAGTTTTCCACATACACTATATTTTCTGTGAGTACTAATCACCTAATCATGTCCGACGAGTCTTTTGATATACAACAGAAAAAGGACCCTAAATCCGTGGTGCATTGGGATGAATATGAAGCTCTTCGTGATCATCTTCAGCGACAAATTCAGTGTGCAACCGATCCTATAAATGAGAATGTGCAGAACATGGAGTTGGACCTCAAGGATGCCACAGAAACCATCACAGCTACACAACGTCAAGTTACTGAAATTTAGGGGACTCTAGTTAACTTGCAGCAAGCTATGGCTGCGTTGCAACAGTCCGTTGATCGCCAACATAATCAGCAGCGTGATGATGATGGTGAAGCTAGTGTTCATGGTGGTAATGAGGGTGTTGCAGCTGCTAATGCTGCCAATGTACAAGGGGCTGCAGCACATCGTGCACAATTACAACAAGCTAATCAGGACCAGCAAGCTCCACACGAGCCAGTTGTTGCTGGTCAAGATGGTGGTCGTGGTAATGGAGGCCGTGGTGGCGGCCATGCTGCTGCAATGCCCGTAGGCCGTGGATTTGCTCCTCTTGGTGCACGCCGTCGATTTGATAATGATGCTTTTGCACAACCAGCCAACCGTGATGATGATGGTCTGGGCAAACCAAAGTTCACCATCCCCAAGTTTGTTGGTTCTACTGATGTTGAAGAGTACCTCAATTGGGAGCTGAAGGTGGAAAAATTATGGCGCATGCATGAGTACACCGAGGACAGAAAAATAAAACTTGCATCTTCTGAATTTGATGACTATGCTTTGCTTTGGTGGGATAATATGGTACAGTCCAGAATTGAAGATGGTGAACGTCCCATTGTTACATGGAGAGCTATGAAGGAAGAGATGCATGCTCGCTTTGTTCCACGCAATTATATTCGTTCTCTCTATGACAAATTGCAGAATTTGAGGCAAGGTACTTCTTCCGTGGATGAATATTTTCAGGAGATGGAGCTTATTATGCAGTGTGCTAGAGTGCGTGAAGAGCCTGAACAAACAATGCAACGATTTCTCTCCGGTCTGAACTATAACATCAAGCATATTGTTCGTCTTCACCAATATTATGACATGACATATTTGTTACATCAAGCACGTGAGGCTGAATTGCAAGTGGCCGAGGATGCTAAGTTTACATCTCGCACAACAATGAGTAGAGGATGTTTTACACCACGAACAACACCTAGTATGGAGCCTACTCCTAGTTCCACTTCTGGTTTTCGTGGTAATACTTCTTCCAAATCAGATTCGGTGATTTCTAATGCGAAGAAACCGGCGCAACCTGCTGCTAGTGCTGCTGGTTCTACTAATTCTACAGCAAGAAATAGGGACATGAGTTGTCATACATGTGGTGGAAGGGGTCATTTTAAGAGAGATTGTCCCAATAAAAAGGTTATGTTGATTAATGAGGATACAACAGAATATGAAACCGGTGATGATGCTGACCCTGATTCTGAAATTTGGGAGGAAGATGAAGATGGTTCAATAGATGCTTATGCTACACACTATCCTACAATTGTTTGCTCGCGCAAAGTGCTAAGTGTTACGCCTAGTCCTGCAGAACAGCGGTGCAATTTTTTTCAAACAAAGGCCGTTGTTGGTCCTGGTAAGGCATGCAAGGTTATAATTGATGGTGGTAGTTGTCACAATTTGGCTAGTAAGGAGTTATGCCAAAAGCTGAAATTGAAATATTTACCGCACCCCAATCCATATTTTATTCAGTAGTTAAGTGATAGTGGAGAGATGAAGATCAGCCACATGGTGCGTGTGGAATTTCAGATCGGACCATATAAAGACACCATTGAGTGTGATGTGGTTCCTATGACCGTGTGTCACCTGTTGTTGGGACGCCCATGGCAGTATGATAGAGATGTCCGCCACAGTGGGAGAGCCAACACATATCATTTAAATTGGCGTGGCAAGGAGGTTACTTTGAGGCCTATGACACTGTAGCAAATTGTAAATGAATCTCGTCAAAAAATTGAAGTGAATCTTGAAAAAGAGAGTGAGAGATTAGATAGGCGAGAGACTACACTTCTGGTGAGTGAGAGCCACAAGCCAAATCTAAGTGGTCAAAATAAAAGTGAGGGAGTGAATTCCTTAGTTATGTTAGCCACCAAATCTGATTTGAGAGAGTTTCGTGAGGATCCCACTGCTGTACCACTTGTGCTGTTGTGCAAGGGTCAAATTTTGGTTTCTAACGACATGACCCCTCTCTCAATTGGTGTTTCTAATGTATTGCAGGAATTTAGCGATGTGTTTCCGGAGGAGGTACGCGCTAGTTTACCACCATTGCGAGGTATAGAGCATCAAATTGATTTGATACCAGGAGCATCACTGCCCAATAGAGCTCCGTACCGCACCAACCCCGAGGAAACAAAGGAAATTCAGAAACAAGTACAAGAGCTTCTAGACAAAGGTTATATTCGCGTGAGCTTAAGTCCTTGTGATGTTCCTGTAATTTTGGTTCCTAATAAAGATGGTACATGGCGCATGTGCGTAGATTGTAGAGCTATAAATAACATCACTATTCGATATCGTCATCCTATTCCACGTTTAGAAGATATGTTAGATGAATTGAGTGGTGCTGCTGTTTTCTCTAAAATTGATTTGCGTAGTGGTTATCATCAAATTAGGATGAAAGAAGGGGATGAATGGAAGACAACCTTTAAAACAAAGTTTATGAGTGGTTAGTCATGCCTTTTGGGTTAACTAATGCACCTAGTACTTTCATGAGATTAATGAACCATGTTTTGAGGCATTTCATTGGTAAATTTGTGGTTGTATGTTTTGATGATATACTTATTTACAGCCGCAATGAATCTGAACATAGTGATCATATTCGACAAGTTTTGCAAGTGTTGCGTGATGCTCAGTTATATGGTAATCTTGATAAGTGCACATTTTGCAAAGATAAGGTCATATTTCTCGGATATGTTGTTTCTAAGCATGGAGTTGAGGTAGATGAATCAAAAATAGAAGCTATTAAAATTGTCCTACTCCTCTGAATGTTAGTCAAGTACGAAGCTTTCACGGTCTTGCTGGTTTCTATAGACGTTTTGTGAAAGATTTCATTACTATTGCTGCACCTTTGAATGAGCTCACAAAAAAGGGTGTTGATTTTGTGTGGGGCGCATCCCAAGATAATGCTTTTGATGAGCTGAAACGTCGTTTGACTGCTGCACCTTTTGCTTATACTTCCTGATTTCACTAAACAATTTGAGATTGAATGTGATGCTAGTGGAATTGGTATTGGAGGTGTGTTGATGCAAGAGGGTAAACCGGTTGCATATTTTTCTGAAAAACTTAATGGTGCACAATTGAACTATCCTGTTTATGATAAAGAATTGTATGCTCTAGTTTGTGTCCTTGAGGTTTGACAACATTATTTGTGGCCAAAAGAATTTATCATACATTCTGATCATGAGGCTCTGAAATATTTGAAAAGCCAATCCAATTTGAAAAAACATCATGCAAAATGGGTTAAATTTATTGAATCTTTCCCATACATCATTAAATACAAAAAGGGTAAAGATAATGCTGTTGCTGATGCTCTTTCTAGGAAAAACATGTTGTTGACACAATTGGATGTTCAAGTTCCTGGTTTAGAGAGTTTGCGTGATTTATATGCCACTGATCCTGATTTTTTAGCACCATATAAATTGTGTTCAGATGTAAAAGCATGGGAAAAATATCACATACATGATGGCTATTTGTTTAGAGCTAACAAACTATGTGTTCCAGAATCGTCCGTGCGTTTGCTATTGTTGCAGGAATCACATGCCGGCGGTTTGATGGGTCATTTTGGATGTGAGAAGACTTTGCTTATGCTTGCTGATCACTTTTATTGGCCTAAGATGAGGCGTGATGTGGACAAATTTGTGAAGCGTTGCATTAGTTGTAATAAGGCAAAGTCTAAGCTGAAACCTCACGGTTTGTATACTCCTCTCCCTGCTCCTACTACACCATGGGAAGACATAAGCATGGACTTTGTGTTAGGATTGCCTAGGACCAGGAAAGGACATGATTCAATTTTTGTGGTAGTTGATCGTTTTTCTAAGATGGCACATTTTATTGCCTGCCACAAAAGCGATGATGCATCGCACATTGCTACTCTGTTTTTCAGGGACATCGTGCGCTTACATGGAGTACCAAAGACGATTGTTTCTGATCGTGACGTGAAGTTTATGAGCTATTTCTGGAAGACTCTTTGGGGAAAGCTGGGGACAAAGTTACTATTCAGCACTACTTGTCATCCCCAAACAGATGGGCAAACAGAGGTGGTCAATCGCACACTATCCACGGTGTTGCGATCCATGATAGAGAAGAACCTGCGTGAAGGGGAGGAGTGTTTACCACATGTAGAGTTTGCATATAACATGGCGGTACATTCCCCAACTCAGTTCTATCCATTTGAGGTGGTCTATGGTTTTAAGCCAATTACACCACTTGATTTGCTGCCCCTTCCAATTCAAGGGAGAGTGAACATGGATGCATCCAAGAGGGCAGATTTTGTGAGGACGATACACGAGAAGACCAAAGAAGCCATTGAAAAGAAGGGCAAGTACACGACTGATCGTGTTAATAAGAAGAGAAAGGAGGTGTTGTTTCAGCCGGGCGACATGGTGTGGGTACACTTGCGTAAAGATAGATTTCCTGAACGGCGCAAGTCCAAGTTGAAACCAAGAGGTGATGGGCCATATAAAGTTCTTGCCAAGATTAATAATAATGCATACAAAATTGATCTTCTGACTGAAGAGTTTGGCGTGAGTAATACATTCAATGTCGCTGATTTGACACCATATACTGGAGAAGACCTTGGTGCGTCGCGGTCGACGCCTTTTCAAGGGGGGCAGGATGATGAGGACATCCCTGCTCCTTTACCATCATTTTCAAATAAAGATGATATTGCACAAGACAAGTCCAATGATATCAGAATTGGACCAATTACAAGAGCACGTGCAAAACTACTTGAACAACATGTGAATTCACTCTTAGTTGAATCTGACATCCGTGTTAATCAGAATTTTATACTGCATAAGTCTTTGCATATTTGTATGATCAGATTTGAAGGGAAGGCAAGCTTGGCACGTGGAGATGAAGAATTTCAGCAAGAAGAACTTCTACTGATGTCTAATATCAGCAAGTGCACGAGGGAGGAGAGGGAGGCAGGTGCACAACATGAACAGAAGGAAAATCAGAACCGGACTCGGATTGACAGCCAGGAGACCCGCAATTGATATACGTGCAGAATCCGTTTCCGTGCTCCAAATAAGGTGTTTAAATACAATTTGGAAAGCTTGACTCGTGTGCTTTCCAAATTGTATACTCGCGGCCCGCGATTCGAGGTGACCGAGTCGCAGTCACCAAAACAATACGGCGGTTGTTTCTGCCAGTTTTTCCAGATAGATTCGTTTAAGTTAGGAAAGTTAGAGATAAGTTGGATTTCGACCCCAACACTATGTTGGACGTCCAGGGGTCTTTATATACCCTTGTAAGTCGTGGATTTTAGGGTTAGACCACGTTTTGATTAAACTCATATTAGACTGAATTGCTTTAAGCATTCCTCTGTACTCATATTCCTCTTTGCATCGATCAGGAATATTTAGCTACACCAAATTTGTTCCGATAGGGTGTATTTGCTACTGAAAGTCAAGTGCTATCTGTCGTTCCACTGGGAATTGGGGGATTGCAGAACCGCTTCGTGGTCGGTGGCTACGTTCGCAAGTGTGTGGTGTTGCGAATATCCATAGGGTTGAAGATCTGTTGCATTGGCAATGGGGGAACAGCCGGAGAGTTCGAGAGCATCTCACAAGTTATCCTGCAAGTTCAACATCAACATCCTCCGCTCACTGAGAAGATCGGGCCACCCCCTTATCAACATCACAATAAGCCTTGCAAGCAATGTGACAAATGAGTTAGTTGCGGGATGTTGCATTACAAAACGAATAAAGAGACTTGCCGGTAATGATATTGAACTAGGTATGGGGATACCGACGATCGAATATCGGGCAAGTAACATACCGATGACAAAGGGAATTATGTATGTTGTCATTACGGTTTGACCGATAAAGATCTTCGTAGAATATGTAGGAACCAATATGAGCATCCAAGTTCCGCTGTTGGTTATTGACCGAAGATATGTCTCGGTCATGTCTACATAGTTCTCGAACCCGTAGGGTCCGCACTCTTAACGCTCGATGACAATTTGTATTATGAGTTATGTTTTTTGGTGGTCGAGGATTGTTTGGAGTCCTGGATGAGATTGCAGACTTGACGAGGAGTCACAAAATGGTCGAGAGGTAAAGATTGATATATTGGACGATGGTATTCGGACACCGAAATGGTTTGGGTATTTTTCGGAGTACCAGGAGGTTACAGGACCCCCCCCCCCCCGGGGAAGTAATGGGCCTACATGGGCCTTAGTGGAGAGAGAGGGGAGCCCGCAAGGGGTGAAGCCCCCCCAAGGGAGTCCGAATTGGACAAGGGGGAGGGGACACGACCCCCTTTCCTTCTCTCCCTCTCCCTCTCCTTCTCCTTCTCCTTCCCATTTCCCCCCTCTGTAAAAAGGAAAGGGGACCAACTAGGATTGGGAGTACTAGTCGGTTTCCCCCCTATGGCGTGCCCCCTGGCCGGCCTCCTCCCTCTCCCTCCTTTATATAGGTGGGCAAGGAACCCCTTGGAGACACACCAATTGTTCCAAGCTGTGTGCGGCGTCTCTCTCCATGGTTTAATCCTCTAGTCATACTCACGTAGTGCTTAGGTGAAGCCATGTGCAGATCACATCACCATCACCACGGAGTCGTGCTGACCAAACTCTCCCTCGACACTTTGCTGGATCAAGAGTTCGAGGGACGTCATCGAGTTGAATGTGTGCTGAACTCGGAGGTGCCGTACGTTCGGTACTTGATCTATTAGATCGCGAAGACGTTCCACTACATCAACCGTGTTAACCTAACACTTCCGCTTTCGGTCTACGAGGGTACGTGGACACACTCTCCCCCTCTCGTTGCTATGCATCTCCTAGATAGATCTTGCGTGATCGTAGGATTTTTTTTTTGAAATTGCAAGCTACGTTCGCAACAATATTGTCCTAGCAACTCCGAAGGAATTTAGAAGTGAGTCCATCTGGCCCTAGTGCCTTGTCGATGGGCATATCCTTGATATCCCTCCAATCTTATCCTCGAAGAAGGGCTCATCAAGGCAAGCAAGATCGAAGTGGATGGGGTGCAAACTGTCATGCAGGATCGAGAATGCATGCTCCTTGGATCCTAGGATGACGAAGAAGTGGTCATAGGCGGCTTTAGCAAGGTCAGTGTACTCGGAAACCACACTATCGCAAACCTTCAACGCAAAGATGTGGTTTTATTTTTTGGTGGTGAGAAGTGCGAATATGGAAGGAGAAACTTGCATCCTCTATTTTTCAAGCAGACAAAATAGGGGCGATATCTGGCTACGGAATAGTCAAGTGAAGCAAAGACCGAGGTATGTGGCTTTCAAGCGACAGCAAAGCCAAGCTTTATAAGGCGATAGCACCTGATAGTCTTGGGCGGCATGGAATCGAAAAACCAGCTCACACATGACCATCACCTTCAGGGCGATGTGGCCGATGGATTTTGCGCTCCATCTTTGGAGGGGCCTGATGAGTCCCATTGATGTAATAATTTGCCTCCTTATGTTTTGGAAATTGTTGTCATAAACAGCAAGGGACTGGTGTGTTTACTGGTGCACATAGAGTGACATGTCTCTAAAGTCATGAGGAGTTTGGCGCAAAATCCAAAGATAATCTCCTGCGTGGCAGCAAAGATTATCACCGAAGATTATGCTGTTGAGAGTGACCCCAAAAATTATTGACACAAAGCAATTGGTTCGTTGTTTGTCTGAAGGAAATGACTATAGCCGAGAGGTTGAAAACGAAGAGACGAGGTAGCATTTATTTCGTTGTTGTTCTTTCTCTATTAAGTCATAGGACCACCATGAAGGAAATATGTCCTAAAGGCAATAATAAAGTTTTTATTTTATATTTCCTTATTCATGATAAAGGTTTATTATTCATGCTAGAATTTTATTGATCGGAAACTTAAATACATGTCCGAATACATAAACATATACTATGCCCCTAGTAAGTCTCTACTGGACTATCTCGTTGATCAAAGATGGTTAAGGTTTCTTACCCATAGACATGTGTTTTCATTTGATAACGGGATCACATCATTAGGAGAATGATGTGATGGACAAGACCCATCCGTTAGCTTAGCATGTTGATTGTTTAGCTTATTGCTATTGCTTTTCTTAATGTCCAACACATATTCCTTTGACTATGAGATTAGGCAACTCTCAGATACCGGAGGAATAACTTGTGTGCTATCAAATTTCACAACGTAACGGGGTGGTCATAAAGATGCTCTATAGGTATCTCCGAAGGTGTTTGTTGAGTTGGCATAGATCAAGATTAGGATTTGTCACTCCGAGTATCGGAGAGGTATCTCTGGGCCCTCATGGTAATACACATCATAAGAAGCCTTGCAAGCAAAGTGACTAATGAGTTAGTTATGAGATGATGTATTATGGAATGAGTAAAGAGACTTGCCGTTAACGAGATTGAACTAGGTATGAAGATACCAACGATCGAATCTCGGGCAAGTAATGCACCGATGGACAAAGGTAATTACGTATGTTGTCATAAGGTTCGACCGATAAAGATCTTCGTAGAATATGTAGGAGCCAATATGGGTATCTAGGTTCCGCTATTGGTTATTGACCGGAGAGGTGTCTTGCTACCTCTTGAGCACTGCGTTGGTTTTCCCCGAAGAGGAAGGGATGATGCAGCAAAGTAGCGTAAGTATTTCCCTCAGTTTTTGAGAACCAAGGTATCAATCCAGTAGGAGGCTACGCGCCAGGCCCTCGTACCTGCACAAAACAAATAAATCCGCGCAACCAACGCGATAAGGGGTTGTCAATCCCTACACGGCCACTTACGAGAGTGAGATATGATAGATATGATAAGATAATATTTTTGGTATTTTTATGATAAATATGCGAAGTAAAATCAAAGCAAAGTAAAAGCAATGGAAATAACTAAATATTGGGAGGTTAATATGATGAAGATAGACCCGGGCCATAGGTTTCACTAGTGGCTTCTCTCGAGAGCATAAGTATTCTACGGTGGGTGAACAAATTACTATTGAGCAATTGACAGAATTGAGCATAATTATGAGAATATCTAGGTATGAGCATGTATATAGGCATCATGTCCGAGACAAGTAGACCGACTCCTGCCTGCATCTTCTACTATTACTCCACTCATCGACCGCTATCCAACATGCATCTAGAGTATTAAGTTAATGAAAACAGAGTAACGCCTTAAGCAAGATGACATGATGTAGAGGGATAAACTCATGCAATATGATGAAAACCCCATCTTGTTATCCTCGATGGCAACAATACAATATGTGCCTTGCTGCCCCTACTGTCACTGGGAAAGGACACCGCAAGATTGAACCCAAAGCTAAGCACTTCTCCCATTGCAAGAAAGATCAATCTAGTAGGCCAAACCAAACTGATAATTCGAAGAGACTTGCAAAGATAACCAATCATACATAAAAGAATTCAGAGAAGATTCAAATATTGTTCATAGATAGACCTGATCATAAACCCACAATTCATCAGTCTCAACAAACACACCGCAAAAAGAAGATTACATCAAATAGTTCTCCACAAGAGAAGGGGAGAACATTGTATTGAGATCCAAAAAGATAGAAGAAGCCATCTATATACTGACTATGGACCCGTAGGTCTGAGGTGAACTACTCACACTTCATGGGAGGGGCTATGGTGTTGATGTAGAAGCCCTCCGTGATTGATGCCCCCTCCGGTGGAGCTCCGAAACAGGCCCCAAGATGGTATCTCATGGATACAGAAAGTTACGGCGGTGGAATTAGGGTTTTGGCTCCATATCTGATCGTTTGGGGGTACGTAGGTATATATAGGATGAAGGAGTACGTCGGTGGAGCAACAGGGGCCCC
>NC_041390.1:288903816-288915528 GCF_002162155.2 Triticum dicoccoides
GGGTAGGCGCGCCCCTACCTCGTGGCCTCCTCTTTTGTGTCTTGACGTAGGGTCCAAGTCTCGTGGTTCTTGTTCGTTGAGAAAATCACGTTCCCGAAGGTTTCATTCCGTTTGGACTCCGTTTGATATTCCTTTTCTTTGAAACCCTAAAACACGCAAAAAACAACAATTCTGGGCTGGGCCTCTGGTTAATAGGTTAGTCCCAAAAATAATATAAAAGTGGATAATAAAGCCCAATAATGTCCAAAACAGTAGATATATAGCATGGAGCAATCAAAAATTATAGATACGTTGGAGATGTATCAAGCATCCCCAAGCTTAATTCCTGCTCGTCCTCGAGTAGGTAAATGATGAAACAGAATTTTTGATGCGGAGTGCTACTTGGCATAATTTTAATGTAATTCTTCTTAATTGTGGTATGAATATTCAAATCCGAAAGATTCAAGATAAAAGTTTAATATTGACATAAAAATAATAATACTTCAAGCATACTAACAAAGTAATCATGTTTTCTCAAAATAGCATGGCCAAAGAAAGTTATCCCTACAAAATCATATAGTCTGGCTATGCTCCATCTTCACCACACAAAATATTTAAATCATGCACAACCCCGATGACAAGCCAAGCAATTGTTTCATACTTTTGGTGTTCTCAAACTTTCTCAATCTTCACGCAATACATGAGCGTGAGCCATGGATATAGCACTATAAGTGGAATAGAATGGTGGTTGTGGAGAAGACAAAAAGGGAGAAGATAGTCTCACATCAACTAGGCGTATCAACGGGCTATGGAGATGCCCATCAATAGATATCAATGCGAGTGAGTAGGGATTGCCATGCAACGGATGCACTAGAGCTATAAGTATATGAAAGCTCAACAAAAGAAACTAAGTGGGTGTGCATCCAACTTGCTTGCTCATGAAGACCTAGGGCATTTTGAGGAAGCCCATCATTGGAATATACAAGCCAAGTTCTATAATGAAAAATTCCCATTAGTATATGAAAGTGATAACATAGGAGACTCTCTATCATGAATATCATGGTTCTACTTTGAAGCACAAGTGTGGTAAAAGGATAGTAACATTGTCCCTTCTCTCTTTTTCTCTCATTTTTTGTTTTTTTATTTGGGCCTTTTCTCCTTTTTTATGGCCTCTTTTCTTTCTCTTTTTTTTTTATTTTTCGTCCGGAGTCTCATGCCGACTTGTGGGGGAATCATAGTCTCCATCATCATTTCCTCACTGGGAAAATGCTCTAATAATGATAATCATCACACTTTTATTTTTCTTGCAACTCAACAATTACAACTTGATACTTAGAACAAATTATGACTATATGAATGCCTCTGGCGGTGTACCGGGATATGCAATGAATCAAGAGTGACATGTACAAAAGAATTATGAATGGTGGCTTTGCCACAAATATGATGTCAACTACATGATCATGCTAAGCAATATGACAATGATGGAGTGTGTCATAATAAACGGAACGGTAGAAAGTTGCATGGCAATATATCTCGGAATGGCTATGGAAATTCCATAATAGGTAGGTATGGTGGCTATTTTGAGGAAGGTATATGGTGGGTGTATGATACCGGCGAAAGGTGCGCGGTATTAGAGAGGCTAGCAAAGGTGGAAGGGTGAGAAAAGTGTGTATAATCCATGGACTCAACATTAGTCATAAAGAACTCATATACTTGTTGCAAAAATCTACAAGTTAGCAAAGCAAATTATTACACACATGCTCCTAGAGGGATATATTGGTAGGAAAATACCATCGCTCGTCCCCGACCGCCACTCATAAGGAAGACAATCAAAAAATAAATCATGCTCCGACTTCATCACATAACGGTTCACCATACGTGCATGCTACGGGAATCACAAACTTTAACACAAGTATTTCTCAAATTCACAACTACTCAACTAGCATAACTCTAATATCACCATCTTCATATCTCAAAACAATTATCAAGCATCAAACTTCTCATAGCATTCAACACACTCATAAGGAAGTTCTTTTACTATTCTTGAATTCCAAGCATATTAGAATTATTTAAGCAAATTACCATGCTATTTAAGACTCTGAAAATAATCTAAGTGAATCATGAGAGACCAATAGTTTCTATAAAACAAATCCACCACCGTGCTCTAAAAGATATAAGTGAAGTACTAGAGCAAAACTATATAACTCAAATGATATAAGTGAAGCACATAGAGTATTCTAACAAATTCCAAATCATGTATGGCTCTCTCAAAAGGTGTGTACAGCAAGGATGATTGTGGTAAACTAAAAGTTAAATACTCAAATCATACAAGACGCTCCAAGCAAAACACATATCATGTGGCGAATAAAAATATAGCTCGAAGTAAAGTTACCGATAGAAGTAGACGAAAGAGAGGATGCCTTCCGGGGCATCCCCAAGCTTTGGCTTTTAGGTGTCCTTAGATTATCTTGGGGGTGCCATGGGCATCCCCAAGCTTAGGCTCTTTCCACTCCTTGTTCCATAATCCATCAAATCTTTACCCAAAACTTGAAAACTTCACAACACAAAACTTAAAGTAGAAAATCTCGTGAGCTCCGTTAGCGAAAGAAAACAAAAGACCACTTCAAGGTACTGTAATGAAATAATTATTTATTTATATTGGTGTTAAACTTACTGTATTCCAACTTCTCTATGGTTTATAAACTATTTTACTAGCCATAGATTCGTCAAAATAAGCAAACAACACACGAAAAACGGAATCTATCAAAAACAGAACAGTCTGTAGTAATCTGTAGCTAGAGCAAGATATGGAACCCCAAAAATTCTAAAATAAATTGCTAGATGTGAGTACTTTATCTATTAATCATCTACAAAAAGAATTAACTAAATATCACCTTCCTAATAAAAATGGAAGCAGTTCTCGTGAGCACTAAAGTTTCTGTTTTTTACAGCAAGTGTAACAAGACTTTCCCCAAGTCTTCCCAACGGTTCTACTTGGCACAAACACTAATTAAACACAAAAAACACAACCAAAACAGAGGCTAGATAAATTATTGATTAGGACATCAATACCATTGTTACACTCACAGCCCCTGCTGCTATACATACTGGACCAATTACTAGAGCTCGCGCACGCCAATTGAATTATCAGGTACTTTCTTTTCTTGGTAACGATTCTAATGTTCATGAGAATATGATGCTGCCTAAATTGGATACATTTGTTTTGCTTACAATTGAAGGGCCTAGGTTGGACAAGAAAGATGAACCTTGGAGCAAGTTCAAGCATGGAGATGATGGCATGCGCAAGGGGAACAAGAACGGAGTTACAAGTGATGATTCCAGGACTCTAAAGCCACCATAATGAGTGCAGGAAGCATGGGACGAAATATACAAGATGCCACTTCATAAATTTCGTCCAGAGGCTATTGTAGGTGCTGCGTTACCTTATTATTGGGCTAGGCCCATGTATTTTCGAAGTACTTAAGTATAGGCTGTTTTTAGAGTCCGTATGTGTGGGGAAACAAGAGTTAGGGTTGGTTTCGGCCCCCTTCACCAAGGGCCACGAAATTCCTCCTCTATCCTCCATATATATAGCACTTAGGGCATCGTTTAGACTTTGGGTTTTGTTTAGATTAAAAGTTTGCCATAGCTGCAACTTCGCGTACTTCGTTTGTGTCCAACAACCAGACCACGACGTCATAGAACCCCACCTTGATCAATAAAGCTTTCATCTTATATTCGCAATATCCAGATTGCAATCTCAGTTTCTTGCTTGTTCTTCGTTTGCTCGCAGGAAACAAACCCTCGTGGTCAGGTTGATCGTGCTCCGGCGTGGTCAATAACCCCTCGGAAGTTGGTTTAGCGACTGCTAAAGCACGACGTCTCGCACGTTCGTAGTCGGATCACGCCATACTCCGAGTCATGACAGAGTAGGACTCCCGAGATTACGTGCTACCCGCAGAAGAAAAATAGTTCCAAACTAAAAAAAACTAAGTCTGGAAAATTCTGGCTAGGCAGTTTTTAGACCATTTGTAGACTTTTTCGAAAAAAATTGTTGCGGAGCAAAAAAAGAGGGAAAAAAGTGCAAAAAAAAGTGAAAAAAATAAAAAAAATTCAGAGTGTGCTCCTCCATTGTTCACATGCAGCGTCGTGATTTTGTTAGTGTTCTTGGCTCGCGTCTCTAGCACGGTCTAGCCTAGGACCAGCACAGTACCGTCGTTGAGCGTTTATTCAACTTTGCATCTCTGAATTGATTATTGCTGACCCTTTTTGCTACCATATTATAGGCCTTCCCAGCTCCACATACATCTACGTCGTGCGTTTGACTCTCCTTGGTAATCGCTCTATCCAAGCTTTGAGAGTTTTGACTACAACGGTTGCCGATCTCCGCCTGCTGCTGGGTAAGAACTGGTAAGAATTTGAGATTTGCTTGACAGATTTGTGACACCACCACCACCTCTTGTTAGTAGTTTGTAGGATCATATTCTTGTGTGTTTCTATTGTTGCTAACCATGGCAGGATCACAAGCCGACGAGACTGACTGGGAGAACATGACGAATAAGGAGTTGCATGATAAATTTCAGCACATGATGAGTGGACAGGTGCAAGATGTGCTAAACAGATTTGAAGAGGCCATGGAGAAGATAGATGGCATGGAGAAGACGTTCGAAACAAAGCTCGATAACAGGTTTAATGAATTGCTCGCGCGTCTTCCACCACCACCACCGGTTGCACCTAACGCACCTCTACAACAACAACAACGACTACCTACACATCGCGAAACAGCCCTCCGCCGAGCTATCCGTCTCCCTCTTGCACCTGGCCAAACTGTTGGTGCTGCTGTTGATACTTCTATGGCTCCTGCTGCTGATGCGGAGGAGGATGATTTTGCGGGAGATTATGAGGATGAGGTTGATCAAAATCAGAACTACGTGCCACCACCAGCACAACAACCACCAGGTCGTCCACATGCAAATAATGGCAATGGTAGGGCTCACCCTCAGGTACGAGATCATGACCATCTCCCTAAACTAAAATTGAATATTCCACCATTTGAGGGTAGATATGTTCTTGATATATATCTTACTTGGGAGTTAGAAACTGAACAACGATTTACATGTTTACAATATCCCGAGGAGAGACGTGTTCCTGCTGTTGTTTGTGCATTCACTAGTTTTGCATGTGTTTGGTGGTCTGAGCATTGTAGATTATATCCTATTCTAGCTACTTGGGTTGCTTTGAAAACTGCTATGCGTACTCGTTGGGTTCCACCATATTATCAATGTGAATTACTTCAAAAATTGCATTGTTTAAGACAAGGAAACAATTCTGTAGAAGAATATTATCAGGAATTACAAATTGGCATGATTACAAATTGGCTGAGGAGAATGAAGCTATGCTTGCACATTTTATGGGTGGATTAAATAGAGAGATTCGGACCATTCTATAGTATAAGGAGTATACTAATATCACTCATTTATTCCATCTTGCTTGTAAAGCTGAACGTGAAGTGCAGGATCGACAGGCATTGGCGCGAACTAACTTTTCTGCAGGTCGATCTTCATCATGGACACCACGTGCATCCTCTACTTCCACTCCACCAGCACCTCCATCAGGTGCCACCTCCAGCTGTGATACAAGAAAGCAGGCACAACCACCACTATCTGCCAAGAGGACACCTCCCGGGCCTGCGCAGAGTTCTTCTTCTTCCATGGCATCAACAGGGCACACAAGTGATATTATTTGTCGTCATTGTAAGGGAAGAGGACATTTTGTGAGAGAATGCGAATCTCAGCGTGTGATGATTGCTACTGAGGATGGTGGGTATGAGTCCGCTAGTGACTATGATGAGGAGACTTTGGCTCTTATTACACGTGAAGAACACGGTGGAGATGATTCTGATCATGAGACGCAATACATGGCTCCTGAAGATGCTGACAGGTATGAATGTTTAGTTGCTCAATGTGTTTTGAGTGTGCAGGTCACACAAGCTGAGCAAAATCAGAGGCATAATTTGTTCCATACAAAGGGAGTTGTGAAGGAACGTTCTGTTCGCATCATCATAGATGGAGGGAGCTGCAATAACTTGGCTAGCATGAAGATGGTGGAGAAGCTCTCACTCACCACAAGACCACATCCACATCCTTACTACATCCAATGGTTCAACAACAGTGGCAAGGTTAAGGTAACACGTACTGTTCGTGTGCATTTTAGTATCTCTACATATGTTGATTATGTTGATTGTGATGTGGTACCTATGCAAGCATGTTCCTTATTACTTGGTAGACCATGGCAATTTGATAAAAATTCTGTACACCATGGTAGAAACAATCAGTATACTCTTGTTCATAAGGATAAAAATATTACTTTGCTTCCTATGACTCCTGATTCCATTTTGAAAAATGATATTAACAGAGCTAATAAAGCAAAACAGGAGAAAAATAAAAGTGAAAATCAGATTGTGGTAAAAGAATTTGAGCAACAAATGTAGCCTAATAATAAACCATCTAGTGTTGCTTCTAAAATTAAATTGAAAAGTGCATGTTTACTTGCCACCAAATCTGACATTGATGATTTAGATTTTAGCTAATCTGTTTGCTATGCTTTTGTGTGCAAAGAGGCATTATTTTCATTCGAGGATGTGCCTTCCTCTTTGCCTCCTATTGTCACTAACATTTCGCAGGAGTTCGCTGACGTCTTTCCACAAGACGTGCCACCGGGATTACCACCGATTTGAGGGATTGAGCATCAAGTTGACTTAATTCCCGGTGCATCATTACCCAACCGTGCACCATACCGTACCAATCTAGAGGAGACGAAGGAGATTATGTGTCAAGTACAAGAACTGCTCGACAAAGGTTATATATGTGAATCCCTTAGTCCTTGTGCTGTTCCTATAATTTTAGTGCCGAAAAAGGATGGTGCGTCGCGTATGTGTGTTGATTGTAGAGGCATTAATAATATTACTATTCGTTATCGTCATCCTATTCCTAGGCTAGATGACATGCTTGATGAATTGAGTGTCTATATAATATTCTCCAAAGTTGATTTGCGTAGTGGATACCATCAAATTCGTATGAAATTGGGAGATGAATAGAAAACGGCATTTAAAACTAAGTTTGGTTTATATGAGTGGTTAGTCATGCCTTTTGGGTTAACTAATGCACCTAGTACTTTCATGAGACTAATGAACGAACTTTTACGTGCTTTCATTGGACGATTTGTGGTAGTCTATTTTGATGATATATTGATTTATAGCAAATCTTTGGAGGAACATTTGGAACATTTACGTGTTGTTTTTATTGCTCTACGTGATGCACGTTTGTTTGGTAACCTTGGAAAGTGCACCTTTTGCACCGACCGAGTATCTTTTCTTGGCTATGTTGTTACTCCATAGGGAATTCAAGTTGATAAAGCCAAGATTGAAGCTATTGGGAGTTGGCCGCAGCCCAAAATAGTTACACAAGTGAGGAGTTTCCTTGGCCTTGCTGGTTTCTATAGGCGTTTTGTGAGAGATTTTAGCACCATTGCTGCACCTCTCAACGAGCTTACAAAAAAGATGTGCCTTTTGTTATGAGTACCGCATAGGAAGAAGCCTTCAAGGTATTGAAAGATAAGTTGACACATGCTCCTTTACTCCAACTTCCTGATTTCAATAAGACTTTTGAGCTTGAATGTGATGCTAGTGGAATTGGATTAGGAGGTGTGTTATTACAAGATGGCAAACCCGTTGCATACTTTTATGAAAAATTGAGTGGGCCTAGTCTGAACTATTCTACTTATGATAAAGAATTATATGCTCTTGTTCGGACCTTAGAAACATGGCAACATTATTTATGGCCAAAGGAATTTGTTATACATTCTGATCATGAATCTTTGAAACACATTAAAAGTCAAGCAAAATTGAACCGTAGACATGCTAAATGGGTTGAATTCATTGAGACTTTCCCTTATGTCATTAACCACAAGAAGGGTAAAGAAAATGTTATTGCTGATGCATTGTCTCGTCGTTATACTATGCTTTCACAACTTGACTTTAAAATATTTGGTTTGGAGACCATCAAAGATCAATATGTGCATGATGCTGAATTTAAAGATGTATTGCAGAATTGTATGGAAGGGAGAACTTGGAACAAGTTCGTTCTTAATGATGGATTTGTGTTTCGTGCTAACAAGCTATGCATTCCAGCTAGCTCTGTTCGTCTTTTGTTGTTGCAGGAGGTGCATGGAGGAGGACTAATGGGACACTTTGGCGTGAAGAAGACGGAGGATGTACTTGCTACAGATTTCTTTTGGCCAAAGATGAGACGGGATGTTGAGCGTTTTGTTGCTCGCTGCACTACATGTCAAAAAGCTAAGTCATGACTCAATCCTCATGGTTTATATATGCCATTTCCTGTACCTAGTGTTCCTTGGGAAGATATATCTATGGACTTTGTTTTAGGTTTACCTTGAACAAAGAAGGGGAGGGATAGCATATTTGTTGTCGTGGATAGGTTCTCGAAAATGGCACACTTTATACCATGTCATAAAAGCGATGATGCTGTTAATGTTGCCGATTTGTTCTTTCATGAAATTATTCGCTTGCATGGTGTGCTAAATACTATTGTTTCAGATCGTGATACTAAATTTCTTAGCCACTTTTGGAGATGTTTATGGGCTAAGTTGGGGACTAAACTACTTTTTAGTACTACTTGTCACCCCCAAACTGATGGACAAATTGAAGTAGTCAATAGAACATTGTCTACTATGCTTAGGGCTGTTTTGAAGAATAACAAGAAAATGTGGGAAGAATGCTTGCCTCATGTTGAATTTGCTTATAATCATTCATTGCATTCTACTACTAAGATATGCCCTTTTGAAATTGTGTATGGTTTCCTACCTCGTGCACCTATTGATTTTTTGCCTCTTCCATCTTCGGAGAAGGTTAATTTTGATGCTAAAGAACGTGCTGAATTGATTTTAAAAATGCATGAGTTAACTAAGGAAAACATTGAGCGTATGAATGCTAAATATAAACTTGCTGGAGATAAGGGTAGAAAACATGTTGTGTTTGCACCTGGAGATCTGGTTTGGTTACATTTGCGTAAGGATAAATTTCCTAATTTGCGCAAATCAAAGCTAATGCCACGTGCTGATGGTCCTTTTAAGGTGTTAGAGAAAATAAATGATAATGCATATTAACTTAAGCTGCCTGCAGATTTTGGGGTTAGTCTCACTTTTAACATTGCAGATTTGAAGCCTTATTTGGGTGAGGACGATGAACTTTCATCGAGGACGACTTCATTTCAAGAAGGGGAGGATGATGAGGACATCAATACCATTGTTACACCCACAGCCCCTGCTGCTATACACACTGGACCAACTACTAGAGCTCGCGCACGCCAATTGAATTATTAGGTACTTTTGTTTCTTGGTAACGATTCTAATGTTCATGAGAATATGATGGTGCCTAAATTGGATACATTTGTTTTGCTTACAAATGAAGGGCCTAGCTTGGACAAGAAAGATGAACCTTGGAGCAAGTTCAAGCATGGAGATGATGGCATGCGCAAGGGGAACAAGAACGGAGTTACAAGTGATGATTCCAGGACTCTGAAGCCACCATAATGAGTGCAGGAAGCATGGGACGAAATATACAAGATGCCACTTCATAAATTTCGTCCAGAGGCTATTCTAGGTGCTGCGTCACCTTATTATTGGGCCAGGCCCATGTATTTTCGAAGTACTTAAGTATAGGCTGTTTTTAGAGTCCGTATGTGCGGGGAAAGAAGAGTTAGGGTTGGTTTCGGACCCCTTCACCAAGGGCCACGAAATTCCTCCTCTCTCCTCCATATATACAGCCCTTAGGGCATCGTTTAGACTTTGGGTTTTGTTTAGATTAAAAGTTCGCCATAGCTGCAACTTCGCGTACTTCGTTTGTGTCCAACGACCTGACCAAGACGCCACAGAACCCCACCTTGATCAATAAAGCTTTCATCTTATATTCACAATATCCAGATTGCAATCTCAGTTTCTTGATTGTTCTTCGTTTGCTCGCCGGAAACAGACCCTCGTGGTCAGGTTGATCGTGCTCAGCCATGGTCAATAACCCCTCGGAAGTTGGTTTAGCGATTGCTAAGGTGCGATGTCTCGCACGTTCGTAGTCGGATCATCAAGGTCGACTCCCACAGAAACGATAGCCACCATCTCATCGAAACATCGGTACACCTTTGCCTCTATCAATTATTTATTACTAAAAAGGAGCAAAAAGCAAGGAATAAAAATAAAATTGGGTTGCCTCCCGACAAGCGTTATCGTTTAACGCCCCTAGCTAGGCATAACAAGCAAGGATAGATCTAGGTATTGCCATCTTTGGTAGGCAATTCTTCAATGAGGCATCACTATCCTTAGGAATTTCTTTCTTTTTATTGATTATCAAACTTTTAGGCACAAGATCAAAAAATTCATTTGTAACAAATGGTTCCTTAATAATAGCAAAGAGATTGGGATGAATACTTATAGATTTGAGATCCGCAGTTTCCTTACTAGAGGATTCACCCTTATTTTTAGGAACATACATAAGCTTGGCAATTTTAGTGGGAGGACTTGGAGTATTCTTTACGGAAGAAAAAGCGGTTCCCAAGTTGGTAATAATATCCTCAAGTTTACCGATCCTAGTGGAATCGTGATTTAATTTCTCATTAACTATGGGTTCCTTCTCTTTAATATTTTTCAAAGTGCCTCCTACTTTAGATCCATATTGAGAGATTCGGTTGTGGATCTTTTTATCCAAATTTTCAGCTAACTCTACGGTAGCAACCTTATTTTCAATAATTTCGAGCCTTTGCATTACATGCTCCAAAGTTAATATAGTTCCGTTAACCAAAAGAGGGGGTGAGCCAAACAAATCTATCATAGCATTATAAGAATCAAAAGAATGGGTACCCAAGAAGTTCCCTCCAGTAATAGTATCAAGGACATATTTGTGCCAAGGAGTAATGCCTACATAAAAATAGCGAAGAAGAACAGAAGTAGATTGCTTCCTGGTAGATCTATGTTGAGCATTGCAAATTCTATACCAACCGTATTTTAGATTTTCCCCTCCCTTTGCTTAAAATTTAGAATTTCGTTCTCGGGAAACAACGAAGAAGATAAGGGACTAGCCATAACGACAAGCAAACAAAAAGCAAGCGGGCAAAAAGAGGCAAATAGAGAAAGAGAGGGAGGATAGAGAGAGAGAGAGGGCGAATAAAACGACAAGGGTGAAGTGGGGGAGAGGAAAATGAGAGGCAAATGGCAAATAATGTAATGCGGGAGATAAGGGTATGTGATGGGTACTTGGTATATTGACTTTTGCGTAGACCTCCCCGGCAACGGCGCCAGAAATCCTTCTTGCTACCTCTTGAGCACTGCGTTGGTTTTCCCCGAAGAGGAATGGATGATGCAGCAAAGTAGCGTAAGTATTTCCCTCAGTTTTTGAGAACCAAGGTATCAATCCAGTAGGAGGCTACGCACCAGTCCCTCGTACCTGCACAAAACAAATAAATCCTCGCAACCAATGCGATAAGGGGTTGTCAATCCCTATACGGCCACTTACGAGAGTGAGATCTGATAAGATAATATTTTTGGTATTTTTATGATAAAGATGCCAAGTAAAATAAAAGCAATGGAAAAGCAATGGAAATAACTAAATATGGGGAGATTAATATGATGAAGATAGACCCGGGGCCATAGGTTTCACTAGTGGCTTCT